>NC_060152.1:25644875-25713779 GCF_021292245.1 Micropterus dolomieu | reverse complement strand
CGCCCCCCCCCCCCCCCCCCCCCCCCCCCCCCCCCCCCCCCCCCTCCACCGACCCCACTCCTCTGGAAATCATCCACGCTGTCGCCTCTCAGGGGGCAGTGCTCGACCAGCACGCGGCCCGTCTCCAGGCGGTGTCAGACACGCTCTGCTCCCTGAGCGAGGAGGTGCGGCGCCTCGGAGCGCGCCTCCCCGACCCCTGTTCCGCACAGCCGCTGTCCCCCTCTCGGTCCCCGCCTCCCTCCCTCTCCGCGGACTTTGCCCCGTGCCTCACCGCTGGCGCTAGCCTGGTACTCAGCGGTCAGTGAGGGTCAGCCCCACGTCCTCTCCTCGTACTCCTCCTTTGTGGAGGAGATGCGGAAAGTCTTCGATCGACCAGTGCGGGGGAGAGAGGCACCGGGTCGCCTCCTCTCCCTCTGCCAGGGCGATCGGAGTGTGGCAGAGTATTCGGTCGACTTCCGCATTCTGGCGGCTAATTTGGGCTGGAACAACGAGGCCCTTCGGTGCGTATTCCTGGACGGCTTCAACAATCGCATTAAAGACCTGCTGGCCGATAGGGACGTGCCGAGGGACCTTGACGCTTTGGTCGAGGCCGCCACCGATCTGGACAATCGTTTGCGAGAGAGGGAGAGGGATCGTGCCGCTCGCGGCTCCTCCGCCTCCCGCTCGCGCCTCTCACCGTCTCGGGCCGCTGTCTCGCCGCCCCCCGTGCCACGCCCCATAGCTCCTCCGGTCCCGCCGGTTCTCCCGGCAACACCTCCGTTCCCTTCCTCACCTCCTCCTGAGCCCATGCAGTTAGGCCGCACTCACCTCTCCCCGGAGGAGCGCGAGCGGCGCCGCCTCACCGGTGAGTGTCTCTATTGTGGTAAGCCCGGCCATTTCTTGTCTACTTGTCCCGTGCGCCCAAAAGTACCTGCTCGCCAGTAGGGTTGGGGCTACTCGCGAGCAGCGTTCCCTCGCCCCATCCTCGAACTCTTCTCGACGCCTCCCTCTCCTGGGGTAGCACGACTCTCTCTCTCGGGGCCCTTATCGACTCGGGCGCTGACAAATTTTTTAGATCGGGAAATCGCTCGTCAGCTCAAGGTTCCCCAGGTTTCTCTTGACACCCCCCTTCACGCCACGGGCCTTAATGGCCAAACCCTCACCACTGTCACCCATCGCACCCCCGCCATTAGCCCTTGTCACGTCCGGGAACCACCACGAGTCCCTCGCCTTCCACCTAATCTCCTCCCCTGCCGCTCCCCTGGTCCTCGGTCTCCCCTGGTTAGCCACCCATAACCCTAACATCGATTGGTCGCGGGGGAAGATCAGGAATTGGAGCGCCTCCTGTCATGCGTCCTGTCTCCTGTCAGCTCGGGCCCCCGGTAATCCTCCCCGGCCTAGCCCACCTCCCCTTCCTCCAGACCTGTCCGGTGTCCCACATGTGTATCACGACCTCGCTCTAGTTTTCAGTAAGGATCAGGCTCTGTCGTTACCCCCCCACCGCCCCTACGACTGCTCCATAGACCTCCTCCCGGACGCGCCTCTCCCTTCAAGTCACTTCTACAACCTGTCGTGTCCGGAGAGAGAGTCTATGGAGCAGTACATTAAAGACTCTCTTGCTGCCGGCATAATCCGCCCCTCTTCCTCTCCACTAGGGGCTGGCTTCTTTTTTGTCGCCAAAAAAGACCAGACCCTTCGCCCTTGTATCGATTACCGGGGGCACAACGCCATCACCATAAAAAATAAGTACCCCCTCCCGCTCAAGGACTGGTTAGATTTAAGAAACGCTTACCACCTGGATGCGGATCCGAGAGGGGGACGAATGGAAAACCGCCTTCAAGACACCCTGTGGTCACTACGAGTATTTAGTCATGCCCTTAGGCCTCACCAATGCCCCCGCAATCTTCCAAGCGTTAATCAATGATGTCCTCTGAGACTTCCTCCACCGCTTCGTCTTCGTATATCTGGACGATATCCTGATCTTCTCTCGCGACCCTGCCCAACACGTCGAGCATGTCCGTCTGGTTCTGCAGCGGCTCCTGGAGAACAGACTCTTTGTCAAAGCCGAGAAATGGGAGTTCCACACCCCCACTGTCCAGTTCCTTGGTTTCATAATTGAGGGGGGGCGCCTCCGTGCCGACCCATCTAAGATTCAGGCGGTTGCAAATTGGCCAACCCCCACCTCCGTTAAACAGGTACAGCGCTTTCTCGGCTTCGCAAACTTCTACCGTCGATTCATCCGCAACTTCAGCACCGTCGCCGCCCCCCTCACCCGCCTCACCTCCTCCTCGGTCCCTTTCATCTGGTCTCCAGAGGCTGCTGCAGCCTTCTCCCGCCTCAAGACCCTGTTCACCTCAGCCCCCGTCCTCACCAACCCCGACCCCTCCCTTCAGTTCGTGGTTGAGGTGGACGCACTCCCCTATAGACACCAAACTCCACCCCTGCGCCTTCTTTTCACGCCGGCTGTCCGGGAGTTACTCGCTATCAAACTGGCTCTGGAGGAATGGAGGCACTGGCTTGAGGGGGCAGAGCACCCCTTTCTAGTCCTCACCGACCACAAAAACCTTTCTTACATCCAGACCGCCAAAAGACTGAACTCCCGTCAAACTCCCTGGGCCCTGTTTTTCAACCGGTTTAACTTCACCCTCTCCTACCGCCCCGGGTCCCGCAACACCAAACCAGACGCTCTCTCCCGCCTTCACTCCCCAGACACCCCTTCAGACCACCCCGACACCATCCTGCCTCGTGCCTGCCTCGTCGCCTCCGTAGTCTGGGAGGTGGAATCAGCCGTTCGCCGCGGCCAGTCCACCGACCCGGATCCCGGTACCGGTCCCCCTAACCGCCTCTACGTCCCCTCGAGTGTCCGCTCCCGGGTCCTCCAATGGGCGCACGCCTCCAAGTTCAGCTGCCACCCAGGGATGGCTTGCACCCTCTTCCTGCTCCGCCAGCGATTCTGGTGGCCCGCTATGGACAAGGACTGTCGCGCCTTTGTGGCAGCCTGCGAGGTGTGCGCCCGCGCCAAACGGTCCCACCAACCACCCGCCGGTCTGCTCCGCCCCCTTCCGGTCCCCGGTCGCCCCTGGTCCCATATTGCCCTGGATTTCGTCACCGGCCTCCCCAGTTCTAATGGAACATCTAACTGTCATCCTGACAGTGGTCGACCGCTTCTCCAAGTCCGCCCACTTTGTTCCCTTACCCAAACTCCCCACCTCTCTGGAAACTGCTTGCCTCCTCATAGACCATGTTTTCCGCCTCCACGGCATCCCCCTGGACATAGTTTCTGACTGGGGCCCCCAATTCACCTCGCAAGTCTGGAAGGCCTTCTGCCGCGCGTTCGGCGCCACCGCTAGCCTCTCCTCTGGTTATCATCCCCAGACCAATGGGCAGACCGAGCGGGCCAACCAGGACCTGGGAGCGGCACTCAGGTGTGTAGCATACCGCAGCCCCACCTCCTGGAGTTCCCACGTCCCCTGGATCGAGTATGCCCACAACTCCCAAATCTGCGCCGCCACTGGTATGTCTCCATTCATGTGTTCCCTGGGTTATCATCCACGACCTCTTCTTCCAGTGATGGGAACAAGGGGGTTGTTCCCATCACTGGAAGAAGAGGTCGCGGTCCCTTCAGTACAAGCCCATCTTCGACGCTGCCAAAGAATCTGGAGGGAGGCCAGGGCGGCTCTGCAGCGCACCGCAGCCCGCAACTGCCAGTTGGCAGACCGCCACCGGACCCCTGCGCCTGCCTACCGGCCCGGGCAGCAGGTCTGGCTCTCCTCCAAGGATCTCCCCCTACAGACCTCCTCGAAAAAACTCACCCCCCGGTTCATCGGCCCTTACCCCATCGAGGCCATCATCAACCCCTCCGCTGTCCGTCTAACCCTCCCTCCTCACCTTAAGGTCCACCCCGTCTTCCATGTCTCCCGAATCAAGCCCGTTTCCACCAGCTCCCTCTCCATACCAGCGGCGGCGCCCCCCCCTCCTCGAATAATTGATAGCCACCCAGCCTACTCAGTGTGCCGCCTCCTCGATGTCCGATGTAGGGGCCGGGGATACCGGACAAATCCCTCCTGACAGACTTCTACCGGGCCCACCCTGACAAGCCGGGGGGTCCGCCTGGAGGCGTCCGTTAAGGGGGGGGCCCTGTTGCGGTGGCAGTCCGGCTGACGGTGAGTGCCCTGTGCTCTTTTTTCTTTTTTTTACTTCGTCTCGCATTTCTGTTTTCTCCCCAGTGTCTCCTCGCCTCTCCCTCTGTGTGTGCTCTCTCCCTCTCCGCCCTGGAGCCTGGCTGATGACCCACACCTGTGTCTCATCAACCTCCGCCTGCCGCACCTGCCTGCCATCAGCCTCATCTTCAACAGTATTTCTACCCCGGTTCTCCACTCCATCTTCGCTTGATCGTTGTCGCTCCAGTCCTGGTCCACTCACCTCCGCCATCCAGTCAGTCAGCCGGGCTCACCTACCTGCCTTCTCCCCTCGCCTCGCCTCCGCGGCGTCCCTCCGGCTTCCCTCCACGCTCCTCACCTCCCTCGCATCGGCCTCCAGCCCCCTCTCAGTCGCCTCGCTCAAGCCTTGCCAGCCCTGCCTGCTCCTCGGTCCTCCGTGCCCTCGTCTGCTGGCGTCCTGCTCACCTCATCTCACCTCCCGACTCCCCTCTTCTCTTTTTTTTTTCCCCTCAATAAACCTCTTTTTGTAATCTGACAAGCGCTGCGTTTGGGTCCGTTCTGTCCACACCCGTAACATTCTGTCTCAAAATGACTTCATTTCATTCAGAAGAGTTATATTTGACAGATTTTAAAACCGAAATCGTCCCCCTTTTTTATTTCATAATAACATATTTTTTAATATACATACAAACGAAAAACGTCCCCGGTTTTCGTTTCAGAAATCTGGTCACCTTAAGTTAACTTGCTAGTAGAGACAAACGGATGATAATGAAGGTCCCATGCTTGTTTCGCTCCTGTAAAGTGCACTGTTCCAATACGAAACGATAGCCTACAATTCATTATTGATGTACTTTGGACATCATGTGACTGATGATGTCTGAAGTTTCAAACATCACATAAGTGCTTCATAAAGTGCTTGATTCAGTTTGACAATTTTGAAGGTTTTACAGCTAAACTCTGTGATCTGCACATTAGTGGGATAAAAAGAGAGAAGAAGAATAGAGAAATTTGGCGATGTACATGAGAGAGACATAATCATATTGTGGGGACATTTCCTCCTGAAACCAAGTATAAATGTAATCAAAGTAATATAAGTGAAGCTTGTCCATAGTGAACCTTGAATATTTTGAATGAACTCTGAATATATGGAATCAAAGTCTGAATATATTGAATGAAGTCTGAAAATATGTAATGAAATCTGACGTCATTACCACGTCGCCGCCATCTTGTGTTTTCAAGTGTGACACTGTGAGTGAATCAGCAAGAAAGTGTCTAGTGTCAGCAATTTAGGAGCCAAAATACTGGAAACCATATCCAGTACCATTACCGATTAAGAAATATATCTCAGTTCCCGTTTATCAGGCAAACAGAAATACGCCTTTAACCTCACAGGTGCCCCCCACAACAGCCCCTATCTACAATCTTTGTCTGTCCACCCAAAAGGGCTCAGGACACAGGCAGTAAGTAACAATAGCATTGAATGCATTTGAATTGTTGTTTAAAAAGTAAAATCCCGTGTTTAACCAGAAATAGCGGTTATATCACTCTCTTCAAAGCCACCAAACTCCACTGACAAAAACAGTAATTTTAATGTTACCGCTGCCAGGTTATTGCATGTGTGACTTTGGTGTTCAAAAGATTAACTTAAGCTGTTGTGGGGGGCACTTGTGAGGTTAAAGGCATATTTCTGTTTGCCTGATAAATGGGAACTGTCTGGCCTGGGAGGTTCCCTGCATGCGGGCTTCCACGATGAAAGATAAATAATAAATACTAAAAATAAATTACTTCATCAAAAGAACGGTACTGGTTATGGTTCCCAGTATTCTGGCTCGTACATGTATTTGCTAGTGTGTTTGTAATCTCTTCATTGCTCCAAATAGCTGACACTAGATTTCTTGCTGATTCGCTCATAGTGTCACACTTGTTACATCCATACGGATTAATCACATCGAAAACACAAGATGGCACCTGTGCCTTAATGACGTCAGATTTCATTTTATATATATATATATATATATATATATATATATATATATATATATAGACACACATCACATTGTGACTCATACTGTATGAAATGTCACATAAATATCAAGTTTAAAAACATGAGCCTACAGAGGCAGTTAAACTAAACTACACCAAAAAACTACATTCGTGATCAAAAATATTTTATCTAGGCTTTTTGCACAATAACATTTATATTTGATGACAGTTGAAAATAGGATGTTTTCTCTACAGGATGAGGAACTATCATGTTTTTCCCAATTGATGTGCAGATTAATAGGCATGCAATTATCTCAAACAGCTTGAAAAATAGTGCATTGCTGCTGTAAAGGGGGATGGGGGGGGGGGATCTCCCCAGGGTAGCGTGCCCTCGGTCCCACCTAGGTTTTGGCTACGTTTTTACAACGTCTGCCTCCGCCCCTGCTTTCCCTATCCTCTGTACAAGTTCTACTTTCCTGCTTGTGTAGAGAGAGAAGAAAATGTCCTGTCTTATTGGGAGGGGGTGGGTTTGAAAAAGGTCTTTTCTGATGTCACACACATGCTGGTGGAGTTACAGCTGATGAGCATTTGAAGCTTCTGAGATACAAATACAGAAATGGATGCATGCTAGCACACACACACACGCACAAACACACACATACACAAAGGTTGACGTGAACTTTCAGTCCTACAGGATCCAGAAAGTCCCCTTGTTGTTCATGAAACATCTGGAGCACAGAATCCCCGAATCCCGGGTTCCCCTGGCAACACTAAATCAACAGCCAGCCCACTGTCTGCCCTAAGTGTGTGTGTGTGTGTGTGTAAGAGAGAGAGACAGAGAGACGGAGAAAGAGAGGGGGAAAGGAGAATGAGAAAGAGGGACGTTGCATCTTTCCTAATGGGTGTATGTGTGCTATTTCAAGTGGAGTGTGTGTGTGTGTGTTGTGTTGTTTGTGTGTGTGTGTGTGTATCCCTGCTATCAACCAGGATACAAAATCTTCCTGCACTTTATGGGTAAATATTTAGGAGAAGATTTGAATTCACTGACAAAGCCTTTGTTCAATAGATCTTATACACATAACATGACTGTTGCTGCACGATACAGCAAACAGGAAGCTGCATACCCAGGTGGTCGTGTTCTTCTAAAGAGTGAATAGTACATTCTTACATTCTTACTTTTTTTCTCTCAGTTTGTGGGTTTCAGTGTTAAAGCCAGGGACCTAATTATAACTGTTGTGCTTGCAGTCAAATTATTTACAAAGACCCTTTTAAGGAAAGAATATGATTTCCCATAAGTCTCCTGTGTGCAGTGGCAGGCCAAATGAGGCATGTCTGACCTTGGGAACGTGGAAGCAGGGAGTCTACACTGAAGTCGTTTCCCTATAGTCTTACCCCAGCCATCCCCTCTTAACTCCCCTGTGAGGGAACTGCGTAACAGCCTAATCGCTTCTTCCCTCTCTTTACTTTTACTGTTTTATTTACACATACCTTTATTAACATTTCAATAGTTTATTTGCCAGTTTCAGATCCAATGTATTTTGAACAAAAACATTTTAACAAAAACGACATCTTCAATATTTAGTATGTTCATCATTAACTTAAGTGCAACAACTTCATCCTCACAGCCTTGTGTCTCTGACTCATTTCCTTTCTTCCAATCCAAAAGGAAGTCAAAATGACATGTGCCACACCATAATGACACAGAAAGCAAGGGTCATTGTGACTCTGCCTAAAATCCAACTATGGACCACAAATGAAACTGAACCCAAATGAAATGAATCTTGCTATATGAGTCATTGTTTCATCTGACCTCATCTACAAGTTCTTAATTTCACTAAGAATCAAAACCAAGAGCCTGTGCGCTGAAAACACAAAGAGGGTATGTTATTGTGTGAGAGTGTATACATGTAAGGATTTGAATGTGTCTGATATACTGTATATCATCTGTGTTGACCTTAACTCAGTGGAGCTATGAAACATTTTAAGCATTATTTATACTGGAGACAAAGTCATCATCATCCATCTTGTCAGATGCGATGTATGTGATGACTATGATATGTGTTGACAAAGAAAAACTCTTCAATTCTTCTAACATGATGTAATCTCTTGCTGACCATTGATACAGTTGGAGAATTTAAACCTAATTTTGTACATTCAGAAATGAAAGGCCAATTACTTATAACAGTGCCAACTAACAATAAGCCTTCTCGTGATCATTTTTGCCAGCTTTGCATGAGCAATAACAGTGTGCTTTGATCTATTACTGTATTCTTCAAAAAGAAAATAATATGATATAATAATAATTCAACAATTCAATGATAAAGTCAAAAGGCTAGCTGAGTTACCTATTCACCTGTGTGATGTGAAGAGAAATTATTATGTGAAAGACATTAAAGTTGCGCCAGTATAAACTAAGTCATTGTTTTGATTTGCTTCTAAAGAGTACAGGCTAAGTAATGTGTGTGTGTGTGTGTGTGTGTGTGTGTGTGTGTGTGTGACAAAGAGAGAAAGATATTTGGGAACACTTTAACAGCTTTGGTTGTGCATGGTTACAGCATTGACAGCATGTCTTCCTCTCAAAACCACCACATTAATCTGACAAAGCTTTTCTTGGCGGACAACAGCAATTTAACAGCCACCTATCATCATGAGCCACATTGATTCCAGTGTCCGTCTCTTGTAAAAGCGCACACACACACACAAACATGCACAATTATCCAATAACAGAGAAGCCATGGTTGAGGGTCTGTTGAAAATCTCGCACACTGTGTATGCCATATCTTGTGGTGTATTTTCTGTCACAACCCCCCGGCCGTGACCCTGGTCTCCTTTATGGTATGTGTGTGAATGTAGTTTTTTGCGTTCTTTTGCCCTTTTGCTGTGTGCTTGGTGTGTTTTTGTTTGGCGTCTGTCTCTGTGTTCTGAGGGCTGTTTCACAAAACCAAGATAGCGGATTAAGCCAGGATTTTCCAGATATCCTGGCTGAATTAAGCCCTGATTCAGTTTCACGAACGCAGTAGCACACAAGTTACCATGGCGATTTATTCTGTGCTGCTAGCTTGCTCCAGACCAGGCTAACAGCCAGGCTTAGTTAATCCTGGTCCCCGCGTCAGTGACGACACTATGGGAACGCCTCTAGGCGTGGCAGGGCTGAATTATGAATGAAACTACTCCAATCCTATTGGCGTTGCTCGAACGATAGCATGGGACGGCGTAACCAGAGGCGTATAAAGCACGCCGGCACACAGGACAAACCAGCTGTTTGCTATGAAGCAAGGCGCTCCAGGCGGGGCGAGGCGTGGCGGACCGACGCAGTGTCTCGTTCCCCTTCCCGGGAACAAGGATTACATACGTAACCCGAGAAGTTCCCCTTTGAGGGAACTCGAACTGCGTCGGTGACGACACTATGGGAACAAGATACCCACTATGCCACACTGAAAGCCTCCACCTGCCCCAGCGTGCAGTGACCTGTAGGCACGACTAAGAGGAGAGCGCTCGGGTGCGGGGTGCAGAAGGAAGGTCCAGACTGTAAAATCTGATGAACGTGTGCGAAGTGGCCCAGCCAGCTGACTCACACACATCCTCCTCAGAGAAGCCCCTGAGAGGAGGGCCCTAGAGGCCGCCATGCCTCTAGTAGAGTGGGCCCTCATGGCCATAGGTGAAGGCAAACCGCGCACCTGATAGGCCAGGGAACTAGCCTGAACTATCCAGTTGCTGATAGTGTGTTTAGAAGTGGGGAGCCCAGCCTAAACAAAACACAAAACACACCAGCAACTGGTCTGCTTTCCTCCACCGGGAGGACCTCAGAGTGTAAATACTCAGTGCCCTGACAGGGCAGATGAAGTCTCCCGTCCTCCGCCGTCACATGAGGTGGGGGATGAAACGCCTGCAGCACCGTGGACCCTGCCATACTTGCTCGAACGATAGCATGGGACGGCGTAACCGGAGGTCAGAAAATTAAGTGTTTAATGCTCAAAAATGTCTGGAGAAGGACCACCAGACTCCCCACTCATATATCTCAGCACTGAATATTAAATGGTTAAAAGGTGTATCGTCACACCCCTAATCTGAGCCCTTATGTCGCCACTACTTTTCAACACAAAGTAACTTTATATATATATATATATATATATATATATATATTATATATATATAATGCTACGAGAAAAAAACAGTATCAGTTAGGCAGTGATACTTTTAGCTACTTGCTTATTAAGTCGGCCCTCTATTGTCTGCCAAGCTTTTTCTCGCTGTTTTAATACTGCGGCCGTGTTTCTTTATTTATTTTTTTATATTATGTTAATTTTTTCATCGTAAAGCTTCTTTACACACAGTCAGTAACAGCAAATAAAGTATGCTGCACATGTCTTTTCCATTTCAGCATCAATGAATCTGTGATTGACCGTGTGGTCTCTTGAAGAAAGTTGTTGACGTGCATTTATCTGAATTACTTACACCTGGCTTGACATAGCTGCTCCTATTAACCCCTTTTGGCCTTCATGAACCGGATAAAGCCAGGATGCACTGATCACACTAGGTCATGCCTAGCTTTATCTCTTATCCTGGATTTCTAAATTCTGCTTTTGTGAAACAGCCCTCTGCTCCCTGGGGCTCGTCACTTCAATCAAGCACACCTGTTCCACATCCTGCAATCAACTCACCCATAAAAGCCAGACCAACCTTCCAGTCTCTGCTGGATTGTTGTATCACTCACACTTTTTGAGCTACTGAGTGTTAACGTGTTTTTCCCCCCTGTCTCGACTGCAGCGTACCAGCCTGGATCTCGAGCTCAGTTCAACTCACCTGAACCCAGAGCACAGGAACCTGGACCCCAAACTCCCAGGCCAATCTGAATATCTCCCACCTAGCCCACATCTCTGTATGCCCCTTATTTGAATGAATTTGCCTTTGTTTGAACTGCAACTCTGATCTGTGTTTGAGTTCTGGTCCCCGGTCCTGACATGTTTAAGGTCATTTGACAATTTATTTTTATTATGAATTACTTGAGGGTAGGCACTAATTAATGACTTAAATGAAAGGTTTGGTGGGTGGGGGGTCTCCAAAGTTTAGAGGTGCTAGTGGGAAGATTTGATTTTATTCTTTTACTTTGTACAGAGTCAAGCTAGCTTTTCGCATTTGTTTCCAGTCTTTCAGCTAAGCTAAGTTAGCCAGCTGATGGCTGAAGATTAATATTTACTGAACAAACATGAGAGTAATGTCAATCTTGTGTACTACTCAGCTTGAAAGCAAGTATGCAAGCATATTTCCTAAAATGTTGGCCTCTTCCTTGAAATGTGATGTCATTTTTATAAATGAGCCCCTGCTGTGTAGGGAGTAAATTGAATTAATATTGAATGAAGCTAGAGAGAAGCATGTTAACTGTGAGAAGCGGTTATCAAAGTGCTACTTGTGGTCTCATTGCAATAATTTCCAGCATTCATTTTAAAGCACAAGAAAAGCACAAGTAATTTTAAAGTACTGTTGTACCACCAAAGCAAGTACACAAGTCTGTGGCTCTCTGATCTGCTACACATGTTGCATCATCTGTACAATCCATACAAATCACTTTGGCCTCAACCCCACCGCAGGTACATGTTCTAACCCTCAGGCTCACACTTCTGTTTTAGTCAAGTCACGTCCATTGAACTGCCTGCTTTCAATCTGATCCATTTTGTAGTGAATACATTTCTGTTTTAGATGATCCTTGTGAATTCTATTTGACTGACTATTAAAAATGGCTGTCAACTCTAACAGAAATGACCAAATTAGATTTTTGAGAGCTGATCTGACCCACCTGGAAGAGGAAAGAGGGAGAGAAAAGAATGTATGGTAGTGGGTTGATTTGTGAATCTAACCTCACTATTTTCATACATGTAGTGCATGCATATGTACAAGCACGTCAAATAACATTGTAAAACCTTTGCCTAAAGGAGAAAGTTCTTAAAGTAAACGTAGTTCTCTACAGACACAGTAGATTCATCAGATGGGTTCATCCGTGTATAAGTTGTGAAAATATATTGTAAATTCATAAGTAAAATTGGCTAAAGCATTCTTTCCTCATGTTTTGGGTAGGGGTTTATAGTGAATGCACTGACGTACTAGAACATTTTGCTGATAAGTCACAGCTGGGTTTGACTCTTCACTACATCTTTGACCACTTCAGTTTCGGCCCACACCCTGTGATCCTCAGTGGCTGGTGGGAAAACATTTTACACTCACCTGTCTTTGATTGTGAAATATTAATTTTGTTCCTGCTGCTTTTCTCTATATTTTAGATGATTTTTGTATGACTGGTAAGATATTTTATTATTTAGATTTTGTTGTACTTAACTTGGGATGTACTTCCATACAAAGCAACTTATAAGTATTTGAAACATTTTACTATTTTAAAGGAATACTCCACTAAATATAAATCTGTTTAAATCTATACTTTATAGAATAAGACACAGCTGTTTTCTCAGCAATCACTTGTAATCACACATATCTGATGTTACAAACTGACTTTATTGTCAAATTTAGCATCTGTTCAAATTACTTAATTAAATAAGGTCCTTTGATTATGTGCTTTCTTTTTAAATGTTTCCTCAGAATACATTAACTGAAAGGATTTTTCAACTTTATAGTGTCCTGTGTGAAAAGTACAGAGATCACATGCTAATCTAATCTTATTATTCAATTTTGCTCATCTAATTGGTGAGTTGAGGGAAATTCTCTTGATTTGACGTGTTTTTTAACTATTTTGCTTTGTTGTACTGTTTACGGTATTTTCTGAAATAACACAGGTAACACCAACACCAAATCTACAAAAAAAATAAATAAAAAAACAGGAGCCAACAAGAAAGAAAAGTTAACTCAGTGTTCACTTACTGGCTTTTTCTAGGGCTTTCAACATCTCACAGTCTCTATTAAGCGATTGAGTTGGTTTTGTCATTACATGGTCACGTGATAACATTTCACATGATACATCACATATCACACATCTCCATGGCAACAAAGCAAACTCCATCTACTGATGAAGACCATGACATCTAGAAGGTCAACCTTGATTTAGGATTCTGTTTGAATCCTTTCTTATTGCTGCCCTAGCTCAGTTTCTGTTTGATGCAGGATCAGGATCCTTTTCATACACCAAAGAAGTCAAAGTTGTGTTGGTGCTCCCTGGCTTGCGTAAAACAAAGCTAATTCTCTCTGTCTGAATTCTGTTATGTCTGTTTGTTGTCAAGATGTGCGTGCCGCATGCTTCCTTCATCTCAGGGCTTTCCGAGCACTCTACATTGCTTTCTGCTACAATAATGGTTTTGCTGTTTATCCCAGAGGGGCCTTTGGTGTTCAAACACATAAAGCTACCCCACCCTCATTACTCACTGAGAAATGTCGCATGGGTTAATAGTTTTATTGTGAATGTCAGGCCATCATTCTATTTGTAGAGGAAAAAAAAATTCAAATACCCCAAGTATTGTCCTAGAAAAAACACATTCTGTTTGTAATTAAGATTAAAAATGCTCCTCCTGAGACCCAAAATTATTTCCTACTCATATTTCACAAGCCTCTATTTCTTCCCTTTTGCTTAGAGGATTTGATGGAGGGGTTTACTGTACTTCCATGAAGTCCCCAAGCTGTTGTCATTTTTATCACCATCCAGAACCTGAAGTGGTCACCAAGCACACATAAGGAGACCCTCCCGTACAAGAGTCAGTGGTTCTTTAATCAGCTTCCACTGGGAGAGGTCAAATTTATTCTGCTTTTTTAAATTAGAGCAGTAGTTCTCAAACTTTTTCATCAGGCACCCCTAAACTCACACAAATTAGACCACGGACCGCCATTTGATAAGATTTTGGCCCAGGGTCGCCAATGTGATAGGGTTTTTGCTTTTAGATGTTTTCAGATCATAGAGTGTATGAAACCTATGACCAAAATTTTCATATGTTCTGTCATTGTGTTACTTGTGGATGTAAAAATGGTTTAAATGAATTATTCCCCTTTTTGCTGGGGACCCCATTAAACCCCGTGCATTGCGGAATTCGGATGGTGTGTGTGTGTGTGTGTGTGTGTGTGTGTGTGTGTAAGACAGAGATAGGAAGAGACAGGCAACAGACAAGAGACGACACATGGGTCCAGTTAAAGCAGGGAAGACTCAATATGCTCTACAACTTAATTATTACACACACACACACACCCAGTCACCAAGCTTGTACATACATCATGTTCAATATGATCGCCACTCTCAGTCTCCTTTTTCACTGTGGGCCCAATTTAGAGCTTCTGCCAGTTGAGACAGAACGAGCAAGAATATGTGGCCTCTTGCAAGATGATGTGATAAACATAGAAATATATATATATATATATTTTTAAAATTTTATATTATGATAAACAGACTTTTTTTCTACATGTATGGTTCCTTATGCACTTGAAACCCAGATTTGTATGTCTTCCCAAACATCATTGGTGCCTACAGTTGTGACCATTAGTGCTATTAGTTATAGCAATAAAAAATTCCATGGATATATAATTGATATAAGATGTAGACATGGCCAATGCCATACAAGTATATATATACAGTAGAATATAACAATTATCAAACTAAGTCTTCCTATAAAAATGTAAGTGAGTTTCCAGTTGGATGGATCAGATTTAGTATGTTTCTTGTATTTTATCATGTTTTACATACCTATTGTCCCAAGATGCCTACATTTTAAATAGCGCTCAAAAATTGTGTTCATTATAAAATTTGACTTCACAATATTCGCTCTGATCCACACTTTCCCAGCCCAGAACATTACTCACTATACTCCCATAGGCAGTGAGTCTATCTGTTACTCAGCGTTAGTCATTATTCATCATTCCCCTCATCCGAAACACACACACGCACACGCACGCACGCACGCACGCACGCACACGCACACGCGCACACACACACGCACACACTTTTCATCCATCCCTCCAGCTGTGAACTCATCTCCAGGCATTAACACATTACCCCCCCATGGGAATCAAGCCACAGCTGGGGATGTCTCTCTCTTTCTGTATCTCACATTTCAGTGCATGGCAACACATACAGAACACGCACAGAGATATAACACATTAGCATCCCCCAAAGACCATTTCTTGCCGTACTTAAGTAAAATTTTAATGTACTTGTACTTTATTTGAGTATTTCCTTTTGTTGTTAAGCAATGTTTTTACTTTACACTTGTACTTCCACTGCATTTCAGGGGGAAATACTTTACTTTTTACTCCACTACATGTTTTTCTGACAGTTGTAGTTACTAGTTACTTTTCAAATTAAGTTTAAATTTTTGCTAATAAGCTTATTAAAGCTTATAAACCCCCAGGTAGTGAACTACTGAACTAAACTACTCAACTACTCAGAGATTTGATTTTTATGCACGTGCACACTCACACACTGCTCTATTTTATGGGACTGCATTGTGGTTTTTGATTATATTTTAACTATTTTAGAACTCTGACTGACTCAGGCCTGACCTGGGCTTGTTCACTGCAGTGGTGCCTTGCTTATAGAAGAAGAGGCAGGTGTCATAAAAAGTTTCTTGAAGGTCTTCATCATAATGAAATTGACGGTATACAACTACAACTCAATAGATTAAAATAACTGCAAAAAATCCTTCTTCGCGCCCCCAGACGCCGCTCGCATAAAAGGCCTCTCCGTCTCAAAGTCTTGGGCTGAATTTCAGTCCCAGTACATCCCTGACAGGACTTTTACTAGTAATGGAGTATTTTTACAATGTGGTATTGGTAGTACTCAAATAAAGGATCTGAATTGTTTCACACTGCAAAGGTAAAGGAAGAAAGACAGATAGGCAAAGCTCGGTAGATACAAAGGCAGCCCATCTGTAAACACATTTGGTTGCACCAGCTTTTTCTAATGTGTGTGTTTACTACTAGAAGTTGAGTATTCATAGCAAAATCTCAGTCCTCATACTTTTTGTTTTCAATCCTAATGGATAATAAAATGTTTCTTCCTGGGTGAGCTCTGGAGATGCAGGGGTGTTGTGATTCCACTGCAATTACATTTGTAAGTAATATCTTATAAAAACAGATAGAACAAAGACATCAAACCTTACAACAAAGCATGCTTTACATCACCTAATAGTGAAAAATAGAGTCTGGTAAGCTGTGGGTGGCCAGTCATTTGGCTGTGGGGGAACAGATGTCTGGACTCTACCAACGTCACACACTAAAGCTCCACTCACCAATTTCAGTTTACCAGAGACAGATAGAAACCACCATGAAATATTGTATATTAAACACAGAATCTTCTTATTTAATTTTTAAGATTTCTGTGCCAAACAAATAATGTGATAGTTAAACTTAAATGATTTGGTACGTGCCATGCAGAAATAAGAGGGTTTTTACCATCATCACTGACTCTCTCATGCAACAGGCATAGGAACACATGGGAGTTTTTAAAACAATTAGCCCCACTGAATGAGGCTCATTATGTGGTTGGAGGGTTCAGAAGAGAGGAAAAGGAAGAGAAAGGTAAGTTGGAGTTAGATAGAGAGAGCAGGAGGAGGAAAAAGAATTGGGAATATGGCTTGAAAGACGTGGACAAAGAGCAGATAAGGGAGGAATAGAGAGAGCAAAAGCTGAATGAAATGAGGTGGAAGAGGAAGAATTGTGGCGGTAAAGGAAGAAAGAGGGGTGAAGAGGTGAAGGAAGAGGGGTCAAGAGGTGACGGGGGAGGAGGTGGAAGCTCTCCTTAAATTGTCTGAATCAAAGTTTCTCTACCCCAGACATGGTGAGAAACTCCACAGGGCAGGGGTGTATGGGATGCATCAAACTGTGAAAAACACCCCACCCTGACATGTCACTGATCTCCAATCCAATGTTGGCTCTGAAAGTCTTGTTTAAAATGAAGCTAAACAACTGAGAGTATGAACAAATGTTTGTCAGTAAAGAAAACAAGAAACCCGGAAGCAGAAGGGATCAGTTCCTGGCAGCAATGTGGTCCCCTCATCCCCCTGAAAACCTGACTGGAGAGAATAAACTTATCCTCTTCTTAATTTAAGCCATCCTTTATGCAAGATGTGGTTGTGCAGATTCAACAATAGCAAATAATTTTAATGCATCTTTTAATGCAACTGTCAAATTGGAGAATAAAGAAGAATATGATCACATATGGCTTGATACAACTCTGTATTTCTTTCCACCTTATTGTCACACTCCCTTTATGAAGTGGCTGCAGCTGCATTTTTTTTACTCACAATCATATTAAAAGTGAAATTGAATACCATCAATTAAAACTCCAAATCCCCTAGAATTACTTAACACTAATTGAGACATAACACAACTTCTGTAGCCAAGTTTGCGGTCTACTTGCCTTCCAATTTCACAGCCTCCTGTTTAACTAAACCTCTGGTGCACAAACAGAGGGCTGCTGTCACCTCTTTTTCCATGCATCATCTTTAATCTAACTTGAGTGAGAACTCTTTCTAGTCTTTTTAGCCTAAACTTTTCCATACCGCACATGTACAGTATAATTTACAGTTATTCTTTGCTGTCAACAGTATTCAGACTGCATGTTCTTAGAGTTGTGATATTATACTGCTCATAATAGAAACCTAGTACTGAGAATGCACAAAATTCACCCATTTATTGACAGTTTTTACTGGAATTTATGTTTCACAATTTTGTTTTGGCACACCTACATTATACACTGCTTTTACTGGCAATCTGAGAGTAAATATGGTATTATAGATGGAGCATGCCAGCAATCAGAAGCTGATCCTATTGGAACAAAGACAATGTCATTTTCATGACATAAACATCAAGTCATACATTTACATGAAAAGATTTCTTTCTCAGTCGCAACCTTTCTCTGATGCACAGAGCTTGTTTTCAGTGGAGGTACTGACAAAAAATCATCAGTGACATACATCAGAAGCGCTCTCTGAGTGGGTGGCCAGTGTACATTTTTGATTGACAGCTGAGCTGGAAGGAGCCCAGAGATGCAATGCTGACCAGACGTCCCCGGATTTCGTGGCCTGTCCCCGTCTAGAGCTGTTCCCGGAAATATCCCCATTTTTAACTGTGTGTTAACTGTATGAGGTGTAAACAGACTTGCAATCAGATTTTACGTGGCCAGAGAGACAGGTCAGCAGAGCATGCAGGTGTCGTGCGGAAAAGTGATCGCTGAAAACTGCGCGTTTAGCATGTTAAAGATGTATCACGCAGTCTCTTTACATCAACAGCTGCTTTAATCTGGATCAAACAGCCATAATGTGAAAATAAACATCACTTTATGTCCGTGGTGATAGTAAAGGTATGTGAAACTTTAAGGATTCTTTTAACAGAACAATAACAATTGTGCATAATCACAAAAAGTGTTGTGTTTATAACATAATCAGGCCTGACATATATGCGATTATAGGCAATAATTGAAGGCTGTTGTTGCAGATGGATTATGTGTTTGGTAGGCATATGTCTAATATCCTTGTTTATATTTGGAAAACAGACTGTAGCCATATAATTAACATGACTTAGGCCTACTGCTGAGTTATATATAAAAATAAAGACATGATCTCTTTCAGTTATCCTTATGATTCTACATTATTTTACTTGATGTGTTCCAAACAATCCAGTCCTTTTTACCTATTTAAATACATTGAAATGGCCAAAACAACATATAAAATGCATTTTTCCACTTGCAAGAAAGTGATTGCAGCCTCTATTGACTGAAAGGTTTCTGCCTCAAAATGAATTGATGTCATTCAGAAGTTATATTTGACAGATTATAAAATCGAAATTGTCCCCCTTTTCAGTTTCATATATAACAACATTACATTTTTTAATGACACACTGACCATCAAAACAAAAATGTCCCCAGTTTCCATTTCAGAAATCTGGTCACCTTATGTAATGCTGCACTAGAAACTACAGCTTACAAACCAATGACAGAGATGTCCTTAGCATTTGGACCTCACAATTTAAGAACTGACTGATCTTAATGTTTGCAGTTAAGTTTGCTGTTTGCCAGGGTTCGAGTTACATGGGAGCCAGTGGGAGCTCGGTTCCCATAAGGAGGGTCTGAGCTCCCATGGAAGCAGTAAAATCATGCATCTGTGGGGGTCTCTAATTCATTTATCAACAACCATTATCGTGAATCACAAATAATGTATTTTTCATCGTAATTAGTACGTGCTATTATTTACATTAAACAAGACCTCAATTCCACCCTTTATTATTTTGATTTTACTGCTTCCATGGGAGCTCAGACTATCCTTATGGGAGCTGAGCTCCCACTGGCTCCCATGTAACTCGAAGCCTGAATTGCGGTCTCTCCTTGAGCAATAGTCTTTGATGGCATTTTTCAGTTGAATAAAACTTAACGGATTGCCTAGTGTGAGTAGGCCTACACCCTGATGCAATGCTGTGTGTGTGTTTGTGCGTTGGCATGTGTGTGAGAGAAGGAAATGTTGAATCACCTAATAAGCAATGATCTCTGTCTCTCTCTCTCTAACCCCTCCCCCGCCGGTAACATTAGGTAGTATATTAGAGACCCCCACAAAGCTCAGATTATAACTCGAACCCAGCTGATAAGCTTATTAGCTATGTTTCCAGCAAACTGACATTAGCAGTACTCTTCCTCCATTGTGAATGTTAATTAAATGTATGCCACATCAAGGTGCTTGATCAAGTCGATAAAAAAAAATAACTCTAATATTTGGAAATTGATTTGCAACATTGCCCACAATATTCTCCAGTAATACATCCAGATATACATATAAATGGATACCTTCCTCCTCTGTAGAAATGAAAGAGCAAGACTAGTTGACAAATCATCTTACAACATATATTGTAATATTTTGCTCAACCATGACACTCAGATACTTGGAAAACAATGAATGTATTATGTGCAAAAACACAGTGTACATCAGTGATGGGAATGTGTCATATTTTGATTTGATCATTTTGAGTGTTTTGCAGAAACAAATAGCTAAACTCCAAATCTGTGCTCTCAAATGCAGAACTCCAACCTTCCAAAGCTCATGGTCTAACTTATACGAAACAGGTTAGACATAGTATCCCCACATGGGAGTTAACCTAAGCTAATGGAACTTTATGAGACCCAAATTTAAGACTCTGTGGTGCAATCTGTCCTAGGGAAGTGTATCGTTGTAACATTGCCATAAAGAGTAGGTAGGGTTAAGTTTAGGGTTTATAGGTAAGGGTAGGTGTAGAGATAGCAGTTGTCAGTGAGGTTGCTGTGAGGTTGCAAAACCCTATGAAAAGTGGTGACCAGCTGAGAAGGACAAGCAGGGTATGATTCAGTCAGCTGCTGGAGACAGTTTGCCAGTAGGGAGCCATTAGCTAGCAACAGTGCTAAGCAGTGCTGTAATGTATTTGGCAGAGATGAAGCAGTGATGGCGTTGACTGCTGACGCACTGAGAGAAAAGCCTGGCTGCTTCTACTGTGCTGCTGCTCTGCCCACATGTGCTATTCTCCTCTGCATGTATTAGAGTTCCTTTACTGAAGATCATGTCAAAAGAGATACAGAAACAGACAAATTGTAACAAAGAGTGTGTGTAAAAGAGTTGGTGAGGATTTTTGACATCATGCAGTGTCTCGATATTGATAATAATCACGATAAGAATTAAATTGTTATTTCTTTCAAGTTTAAAGGCTGATTTTTGCAACTGAGTGGAAGTTGAAGAAACCTGATGGTTAATTGTGGTTTAAACTCTTCTTTATGGTCAACACTTGAGGCCAAACAGTGCATCACTTCTCATATCTGAGGTAGAACATTCAAAACAATTATGATAAAATCTTTGTCAACAAATAATGCACGAGTAAAATTAAGAAAAAATAAGCGTCTTAATAAAAAAAGTAAGTCCTAATTTCTGTTTGATTCATGTGAATGAAAACAAACATTTATTGATTATTTATTGAACATTTGTTGACACATATTTTGTTTAGTCAATTTAGAATTTCCATCAAAATATGGTGTGTGTGGGATAAACTCAAAATAAACTGCAGTATATGTTCACGGTAATGACGAAACATGTCACCCAGTGTGGCTTATTGCTGGCACAGAGGAATAAAACATATCAGACTTTGGCATACTTTGGCTACATAGGATTAATAATTTCAAATCATTGGTTTAGGTCTTTTATCCTTATGACGTTGTTGATCGATAAGCTCACCTAACATAAATAGCAATGGCAGTGGTAATGAACACTTGGTAACATCAATGGAAAAAACATTTTATACCCCAGACCATTTTCAAAACACAATCTATGGGCTGTTGATTGTGTAAAGTTTCCATTATTGGTGCCAGCAAAGACAGCCAGCAGAGGAAGTCTAACAGTAAAGAAGACTCAACAAAAGAAGACTGACGTTTTTCTCACAGGGAAAAAACTGTGATTTAATATCAGACTTGGGCAACAATTTAGTGACATTAGCACATATTCTTCTGCTATGCCTTGAAGCCAAATAACTGAAACTATGTGAGTGTGTATGTGTGTGTATCCAGTAAATAAGTTTACTTCTGCCTTGACAACCCTCTGATACACTGACGAATAAAGAACCTCTGTTCTCCTTCCCATGACTCGTCTGATTCAACACAGAAGTCACATCTGCAGTCAGCCAAATCACTACGATCACTGTGTCCCAAATTACGCGTGTTTTGTTATGTTGGGCAGCATTTTTGTTGATGTCCACAAATTAATGTATCTGTATTCCCTCTCTAGTTTTGGTTACACACACCTATTGTAACAAAATAGGTTCCCTCTTAAGGGCTCCAGATCCAAATCCGTATTGGGATTGGCTGTCTGGGAATTATGTCAAAATTCAGATGGGCTTACTCACCTTTGGGCTGCACACTTTGTCACAACTCAGTTATTTACTAAAGATAGCATGTTGGTTTATTTTAAAAATGAAAATTGAAAGGTGTATCTATTATATAGCAGGTAATGTACCTAAAAGCTGGTGCTGGACATCAGGTTCCTTTTGTTGTCCTTGATCGAGAGCTTCTGCGTCTGGTTTAAAACAAGGGGTGGTACATGGTGTTACTCGTAGGGATCCTTTGCATGATGTTGTTTTACACCTGGTATAACAATCTGAGCCAGTTGGTGGCAGAAAACGCACTTTTTGTGGAGGGCGTAATTGCCCCAAAGGAAACATTTGCAGCCACTGCAACCTTTTATATCTACTTTTCTTTTTGACCTCCAGGTTTTAAAGGGGCAATATGTAGCTTTCAGCAGCCACCAGCGGTGCGGTTTTAAGATTGCAGACAGCTTTACACAACATGCTGGAAACACACGTTACAGTAATATTTTTATCAGCTAGAGGTTGAACTAATCCATGCTGGTTACATAATAACCTTACATTTACTGTATTTAGCCGACATGATACATTGGCGAAAGCTCGCCTACGCAAATTTCAGTAACTAACATTACTATTTGTGTATCTTTCCCCGGAGGCTCAGCAATGTCAACACAGCTACAGGTACTGGATATCGAAAACATTTAGTGAGTTAGACTGAATATTATAATGAGATTGTTGGGACACTTAATAACAGGTAGACTTCAATAAGTAACGTCACTGTAGTGAATGGGTCTTCCACTATGTTGTTGTTCTGCACCGTTTTGTTGCAGTGTTGTATATTATGTGGGTCATGTAAGTTACAGCAACTGAGATGGTGACAAAGCTGTGTACCTGAGTATCGTAAAACATCAATAAGACTAAATTGAACATTACGAAGAAAACAGCAGCAGGTCCAAGCTAATGTAACGTTAGCTGACTGCCCTTTCTGCATCACTATAAGCTAGTAAACAAGGGGGAGCGGGAGAGCGCATCCAGCTACATCCCGACTCGGTACCTTCACATTAAAAAGCAGAACAATGGCAAAACAGGCGTATGCTTCATTTCTAAGTGAGGCTACAGCCCATTGACAAAAAGGCAGTAAAACTTTGATTGATTAACAAGTGATTTAATTGAAAAACTGCATATAGGCCCTTTAAAATATTGAAATTACACTTTATGTACTTTTACTGGTACGCAAAAGTGAATCTGGAATATCTTTTTGATTGTTGTTACTAACTTCTTGCTACACAAATAGCTACAGGTTATGTGCACTTATAACCTGACACTGGTAAAAAAAAACAATTCTGAGCACCGTAACAAGTGTTTAACATCATAACAGTGTGATGATTTCTGCCCTTCAGTTGCATTATGGGCTGTAATGCACATGCGATGGAGCAGTATCTCACTTTGACTTTAAAATATAGAGCTTAACATGCTCTGTGGAGATGACTGGTGGATGGCCCCATCACCATACTCAACAGCCCTGTATTCTGCTGTGGAAACCTTCAAGCTTCTGGGATCCAAAATCTCCAAGGACCTAAAGTGGGAACCCAACACAGACACCACCATCAAGAAGGCCCAGCAGAGGATGTTCTTCCTGCGCCAGCTCAAGAAGCTCAACCTGCCTAAGGATATGTTGACCCATTTCTACACAGCCATCATCCAGTCTGTTCTCTGCACGTCCATCACCGTCTGGTTTGGATCTGCTACCAAAGAGGACAAGAACAAACTACAACGGACAGTCAGGACTGCAGAAAAGATTGCTGGAGCCAACCTGCCCAGGCCTTAAACATGTTATAATGAAACATCACAGCACATCCATTCCACCACGGACAAAACCTGTTCCAAATTCTCCCCTCTTGTAGGCGCTACAGAGCACTGTATACCAAAACAGACACAGGAACAGCCAGGCAATTAACTCTGGGCACACAATGTCTGAAACAATCCCTGTGCAACAACCTTGTGACTCTGACTCTACCATCTACCTGTATACTGTTTACTATTTATTCACCAGTGAGGTCATTTCGTAGCTGTTCACACTGTATATACTGTATATCATATCCACCTACCTCATGTACATAATAATACATGCACAGAAATATTTATTCCAGCATTATTTGCATTATGCTTCACTACACTATTTACCGTGCTATCTACAAATGTTGTTTTGGTTTATGGTTGTATGTACTGTACATGGTAGTTTATGTCTATTTTTGCTGAGCTTGTTGTCCTGTTTATTTATACTTGTTGTGTAAGTAGACTGAGAGCAATGTAAGATTGGAGTCAAATTCCCTATATGTGTACACATACCAATCCATTACAAGTGATTCTGATTCTGATTTTGATTCTGAAATAAGATGCTTAATGCAGAAGTGTCAATGCCAGGGATTGGAGTGGTTTTATCCGGTGGAAGTGGGATGCTTCGCGAGCAAGTCCCTCAGCAAAGTGCTCTCCTGGGAATGGCAGTGGGTATGCCGTAAAACTGACCTTCAATTCCTTTCACACAAAGTTCTTGCTCAGCAAATATGTGAAATAAGCTACTACCAAACTGTTATTTCAACCAATATTACTTGTATAACAATTATGATATCAAATAAAATCAATTACAAATCATTCATTTGATCTAGCTTAGGCACTTTTATTTTGGAGGCAGCAAGGTAACGAAAACAAGTATACCCAACAACAGGTGCCGGAAGCAGAGAAAAGTCTGGCGGAAGTTATCGGAGAGTGAGCAATGGACTTCACATGACACTATTCACAACTTGGATTAATAGCAGAAAGGTCCTCTAAGTGGCTGTGGATCAATTGGAGAGAGCCATGGAGTGTAATGATGCATTCACATACACCGTGAAGCGAAACATTTACGTTTACCGGCAGGAGGAGCTCAGAGTTAATTTCTTTTGTAAAATTAATTTTCATTTTAATTGTAATTTTTGGGATTAGTAAATTGATTTATCTTCACTCGTGCTTCTCAACCTGTCTACTGCAGCGAGACAATCTGACCTCCACTGTTGTTATAGTCTGACCGTCAGTGGACACCCAGAGTGCTGTTATACTATTCGCAGGTTGTGTTTATTCGCGGTCGCATAACTTGCACGAGTAAAAAAGTTTACGTCAAGGGCAACTGGACTTGGTTGAAGATAATTTTCCAGTATCTTCAACCAAGTCCAGTTGCCCTTGACTTTAACCTTCGTTGGATAACTATGACCTGGATCACTGAGAATCTTCATAAACATATTGTATTTGAATGCACCATAAGTGTTACTGGGACACTAGCTCGGGCTTGATCAGCCCTGGTGTGGTTAGCTGGGTGAGGGAGTCTGGTCTTGAAAGACCCAAAATATCCAACGACCCCAGGTTACATCACTGATTGTGTGTCCTAGTACATCCAAAGATTTATGTTAAAACAACACTTTCATATATTAATTTAAAAATAAATTAAAATTCCAACACCAGCAAATTAAAACAAAAGTTGTATTTATTTGGCACAACACAAAAGTGCATTATAATAACACTACACATCACTAGTTGGCATGAAAACAACCTCATGAATTGTTGGTCTTTTTCATTAAACCTCAAAATAAAACTTCTTAAAATGTATTTTAAAAAATGTTTTCTTTTGTTATCACTCCGTAAGGCACCTTTATACTGACTTGACAACTGGATTACACATAATTTGCAGATAATTAAATTTTTGTGCAAATGTTATTGAAATGTTTTTGACCAAAGTTTTCAGTCTGCTTTGCTTTATTGTCCATGTAGTTTTAGCACTGCAAAACCTTTGAAGCCTCGCAGTTATGTTCACATGTTGAATATATTAAAAATGATTTCTTAATGTTTTTATTGTTTTTGCAGTGTAGAAATATGGAACCTTAGGGGGTTTACATATATACCAGAGGACATCTTAAGTACAGAATCGTATAAATATGCTAGTTTTCTATCTACGCATAGAGTATAAAAAAACAGGTTCGTAACCTCTTGTAAATAACTTATCCCTACAAATTGCATTTTTATTGTTGTTATTGCAGACAAAACCCCTAGCTCATAATTTCACATTGTTTGGTCAGATATACAAGTCATTGTCAGAACAGTTGAAAGCACAACAAATTTTCCCATTTTTCTTATAAAAACATGAGTGAAAATAAAGAATCTTTGGTAAAGCAAATATAGAATAGAAATGTCTATATATAAAATGCATCGAAATACAAAGTACAATACATAAACGGCTACAGCAAAGGGTCGACAAGGCAGAGAAATCCAGCTTTGACTTAATAAGAAACTGCGTTTAAAAAATCGACACTTTTATATTTAATATCACAAACCGATCATAAATTACTTGAGACCTTCAGAATGCATCAGTCTTTGGACGGCATCCTGACACCTTGATGCAATGCAAAGAGAACCACTGAGGTATTTCATCTTGATTACGTCAAGCATCACGTGGACGACAGGAGAGACATAAAAGTGCATAAGAATTAAACTCATGTCTGCTCCTGGTCATCTATAGCAAACACTGGAATTTTTTCCTTCCAAAATTTCATTCCCTAACCGCAAGTGCCCTTTTTCACCAGGTAGTACTTTTCTCCCGTTTGGTACTTTAATGTTTTGCTCTCACATTTTCTCCTTCCCTTGCAGGTCGTTCAACACAATGTAGGGAAGCAGAGAGATGCAACTACATTAACCTCAATACAGTATGATAATCAACTTTATTGGTTATCAACTTGTGCAGAAAGGAAGAGAGCAAGGGCACAAGGAAGGCAAAAATTGCAAAGTCTTTGGACTGGAACATGTCCACCGTGTCTACTTGATGGTTATCATTCAACTTGGTGGAAAGAAATACATTAACAATAAAAATAGTGTCAAAACAATTTTGCAACATACACCCATCATTCATATATATATATATATATATATATATATATATATATATATATATATAAACCAAGTCATTGTTTCTGTAAATATAAAACAGTCACAGCAGCAATGATACACCATCTCTTGTCTGGTCACATGTTCACCTGGTCACCTGATCTGGTGGACATTATATCCAACCAATCAGTGGTCAGTTTGAGATTCTTCACTTTGTAAACGTTGAGAAAAATACTGCATTCACGTCACATGGGACTAAAAACAAGCCTTATAAGTGTACAGACATCCAAATATGATATATAAGGCTACTGATTTGTGACCTCTTAAAAGCACAATTGGAAATCTCTTTGGATCTTGCACCTTTTCACATTCAGCGTACATGCACCAGAGTGATGTGTTTGGATTCATTTACAAAACAGCAAATCATGAATTGCAATGTCAAGCACAAACACACCCTGCATCAAACAGCTGTGCATTGCCTTTGCAATTTTGGTGTTGCAATAATGAACTGACTTGATGACATGATGATAAAATGCATTGTAAATACATTTAAAATGTGTGAAGACTACGAAGGAGCATCTTTTCCATATGACATGAGTGCAACAAAAGAAATAGAGCAGCTCTCCAAAGCAATTTCTGCACACTTTTACATCGATTTTATACCTCTTCCTAAAAGAGATTTGAAAACACTGGAAAAGTAAACCAGTGCATTGCCCCCAAAACAAACAACAACTTGTGCCATTACATCATTTAACATAGGCAGTATAACCTTGGGAATTTTTCTGTTTGTTTTTAATGGTAAAATAGCCAACTTCACCTAATTATGAGATCCACACAAAACATACGTGCAGATTACAATTACACTAATTAGATAGCGAGGGTGCTAGCATCTCAACACCTTTCAGAGTTAAGAATGTAATCGTTGATGTTGTTCAGTTGTTTGACAGAGGAAACAGCCTGGCAGGGCAGGGCGCTGGTAGTTTCAGTTTGACTTCAACTTGAAGCTATGTAGTGATGGGTTTCTGGCTGCCCTTTGGTGGGGGCAATATGTAGATTAGACTCTGGTTAGGGTGTACAAATATTTCTTGGAGACACAATGATGCTCTGCAGGTAAAATATTCTTACTGTTCAAGTTAAACCGTAATGGGTGGAGATAAAAATCCATTTTCTTAGGCTAAGTTGCAAATGTTAAATTGAAGCCCAGTGAAAATGACATGGGTAAGAGGTAGCTAATATTACAAAGCCTAGCGCTCTTGCTGCCAACTGCAATGTATTTTTGCCTTTCTGTGCTGAGTTATTAAGGGTAGCTAGTCTGCTTACCTTCAACCAAACATGTTAAAGAAATCCAGGCAAGCTAATTAGCTAGCATGCTGATGTTCCAAGATGATGAATGCTATGGTCATGCCTGAACAACGAATGAACTAAAAAAGCAGCCAATGTCATTCATACTGTATGCTATTGTCATTCAAGTTTGGAACAGAGAAACTCTATTCTTGTTTAATTCAACCAATTTTGCCTCCAGAGCTGCTCTGCATCTGAGAAACATGTATAACAACAACATGGTGTGAGTGAAACCAACCCAAAAAGAGAGTTCAGTGGTAAATGATGACTGCAGTCCATAAGTCATACATCCAGCACCATATCATAGTGTGATTCCTTCTTCCTCTTCCCACACTTATTTATGAGCACTGCATACAACGTCAACAGCATGACCCAGTAACTGGCATAGACGATTGCCCCTATGATCAGAACAATCTTTTCTGATTCAGGAAAGGGTTTTCGAGTCTGCAGGATTATTGTGTAGATAATCCCAATGAAGAGGATGGTGAACCAAACTGAAATAGGAATCAGACCAATGAAGTTCACCACTATTGTTTTCCTCCCGGAGGTCCCCCATCCAGACTTGTTGATTGTTGCTATTGCAAACATTTTTGCTGGCAACAGGCTTGACATGTACAGTACAGAGTAGAATGACATGAACACCATGACAATGTTACCTCTGAGGCAGCTGGCAAATGACGACTTGATCAGTGCCACTGCCTGCACAATGAGTAGAAACAACAGAATATTCCAGAGCCTTCCTTGGTAGAAGAGTTGGATCGCTGTGGCGATGAGGAAAAACGGGAAGAAGCCCGTGATCACAGCCTCATAAGTCATCCATAGATGGTGTTTGTGGAACCACATAGAGTTGTATAGCCATTCTCTGAAATATGACTTACTCCATCGCGTTTGTTGATTTAGCCACCGCAGGTATGTAATCGGCGTCTCAGTGAGGCACTTTGCTCGTGCAGTATATTTGGTGGCATATCCAAGGCTTAGAACTCTATTCGTGAGATGGCGGTCATCCCCAAAACTACAGTGGGATCCCATGAAAGTCTGATTGTACCAGTCTTCAAGGAACTCACGGAGGAGGGAGTTCCGGTACATTCCTAAAGGCCCACTGATGCACTGCACGCAGCCAAAGTAGGACTGGCAAGCCCGCTCAATGTTGAAGGCCATCCAGTACCGCACACTACTCAGGAAGGAAATCCACGATTCGTATTTGTTCAGGATCTAGGGAGGAATTGATGATCAAAAAGAAAAAGTTGGAGGTTATAAATGCTCAGTTTGTCAAATGTGTCACATTCAAGGAATAACAACAATTCATAACTCACCTGTACATCTCCTCCAACGCCTCCCACCATAGGATCTTCTTCTAGGACCTTCACCATCTCCACCGATGATGCTGGGTCCAGCATAGTGTCAGAGTCACACACCTGAGTGAAAACCACAAAATAAACAGTGAGCTACCTGTGTTTTCGGGCCAAAGGTCATCTGTTACTGTAATGTAAAAATGCACACAGCTTGGGGATCTTTTCCTTCTTCGAATCAAGGATCTAAGGACAGAGGATGTCGTATGCTGTACAGATTGTAAAGCTCCATTTGGCAAATTTGTGATTTGTGATTTTGGGCTATATATAAATTAAATTGACCTGACTTGAGAATAGTAACAGAACATGTTCACTGCCAGACTAAAATCATCTGTTACATCCAAAGTCTCCCCTTCTTACTTACTTACTAGAGAACAATGTAATCCACCTTGTCTACTATATTTGTTCATATTTGAAAAACATTTACACAAAATCAATATGTAAAGTGTTATTTATGGGTGGTGATGGCGCATAGATAAGATGCTTGCCTTTGGTGTAGGAAGACCTGGGTTCAATTCCCACTGTGAGACATCCACCATTGTGTCCCTGAAGACACTTAACCCCTAGTTGTATAACAATTGTAAGTTGCTTTGGATAAAAAAGTGTCAGATAAATGTAAAATTTATCAAAGTCTTTCTTTTGAGACAGACCTTTGGTGGTCCAAAACGAGATCAATAAAGTGTATAAAACAAGTATGCCACCAATTTAAAATTTTAATGGTCTGATTAACAAAATGGCCAGTCAATAATCCCCTGCAACAAAGAGTAACAGCTTTAAACTTAATCACTACCTACTATCTTTCTGATGTTTAGCTCTCTCCATTTTCTTCTATAAATGGTAATTTTCCTCCCCAACAAAATCAGGTGATGAAAACAAACCTAGTGCCCAATCCCTATTAACAAAACACATCTGTTTTTACTATCATCAGCCTGCAAAACTGTCACCCTTTCCCTACATGTTGGAGGGTATTAGCGTGATTACTGGCAGTGTTGCAGTAAATTGTTTTGTAATCTCTTGTTAAGTTTCTGGCAAGCTGTAGCTAGCTGCAGGTGTTAAACAGCTTCATATCAAATACTTTTTATCCTCAAAGTTTCATTTTTGTAATGCAGACTCATTAAAATCCTTCTAGTATTATTACAATAATGAGGATTCTGTTCAGCTTTACTCATTGCTCAAGATGTCTTTTTGTAACCCAACCAGCTGAATTTTACTAAACAAATGACATTGGCAAACAGAATGTTGGACAGAATTTACTTTTAAACTTATGCCAGGTTTGTACATTTGATTCATAAGATTACTAGTCAAAGTATGATTTAAGTGTCATTAACATGCACTGAGATTATTATTTATTATTATTGTTTAAATGATATGACAACAATATTTCACTAAATCCCATAGAAGCTTTTAGCCATACAGACATGTAGATTTGTCTAATTCGTGTTAAACTCTAAGCTATTTGACATTTTCATCACCAACAAACAAATATGTACCAAATTCAACCTTACTTTGACACAGTTTTGTGCCCTGACTCTGAATAGCACTCGTGTAGATGATGTAACACTCAGCTCTGTGAAACAGATCTGTTATTACACTTAGACATCAACTACTGCTTCCTTTCTTCACGCTGCACTTCACAACACAATGTACACAGCCACCGTCCATGTAAAAGCAACACAAAAGACTCTTTGTGGACCCCATATTTGGCTTGGCAGAGCCCCCCTCCCTTCTCCAGCCCCCCTCTTTCTCGTCTCTTTCCCTCGATCTTCAGCTCACACCGATGTCAACTGTCCTTGTCTTACCTACTATGTGTGTGTACAACTACAAAGGTATACACAGAGGCACATACCACTGAATATTTTACCTGTTATATAACGGTGTCTAGTTTGCACCACTGACACCTCTCGTTCCCCCCTTCTTTTTGTTTCTCTCCCTATTTCCTCGCCCCTTTTTCATTCAGTCTAGTCATTTTCACTATCTACCCTTCTGTAAATTCACAATTCCTTTATTATTTTCAATTAAACCCCTCTTTTAATATACATTTCTAGTTTTACTGACTTACCTGCACATAGTCCACACTCCTCCCCAATGCTTTGAAGGGTGTGTACATAACTTCTCTCTTCCCTCCCCACTTCTGCATGATGCACACACACTTGTTATTCAGCACCAGCCTGGAGATATGCTGAAGGCTCTCAGCGTAGCTCTCATCTGTCTCCTCCGCCCCTCTGTTGTGATAGTTACTCCGCCACACGTATGTGGCCGATTTCTCCTTTCCCATGATCTCTTTAAAAATGTCCATCATGTACAAGTCATCGTCGGAGTTCCCGTCGATCACCATGATCACTTTGATCCCCGGGTACGTCAGCCTCTTTATCGACACCAAGCATTTCTTCAGGTAGTTTGGGTCTTCTTGATACGCTGCAATGCACAGCGCCAAGGATTTATTCAGTTTGATCGGCGTTTCTAAGGACCGCCGCATGTTTCGGTGTTCTAAGAGCGCAAACATGCTCTGGATAATGAGGTGGACGACCAAGATGGCGCCATACAAGCCAAAGGATAGGTGATTGCGGGCTGTGGTGAAGAACTGGTAGCCCATGATGTAGGCCGTGGAGATGCCCACCAGGAGGGACACACCAAACATGGTGGTCCCAAATATCCGCAGGTAGGTAAGGACTCTATCACACCTCATCTAAGGGCAGAATGAGAAAAGGGTAACATTTAGTCAGTGTAGAATATTACAGGACTGAAGTTCATTCATGAATAAAACCTAATGTATGCAGGTCATAGAAACTTCAGCCTAACGTTTCCTTATTTTTCCTTCCTTGTAATATACTAAAGAAACAAGAAGATAGTGACTTCCCACAAACATCAGATGACCATGCTATGACTTGGAGAGGAAAATGTTAAAGAAAACATTTATGTTTAAAGTAACAGACATACAATAAGACACTCGGCATACATAGAAAACACAGACTTCAATACCAGCAGCAGACTGTATGAAGCTTTAATAAGATGCCACATATGAAAAATGCTTATTCACAGCTTTTCAGCATACTTTTCTATGGCACACACAACCTTTTTTTTTCTTACAACAAACCCAGGTAGAGAAAGCAGTAAAGTTTCTCCCCCTTTCTTTACTCCCACCCCTCCCCAAACTCTCTAAATGTCAGACAGTTGTGAGTAGCCAATTGTTCCAACTCTCCTTTAGTGTGGGTGGGCACACATTACAAGATTTCTTGACCTAATTAACCAACAAGCTGGCTGCCCCTGCCAAATATCCAAACTTCAAGTGCTCTCTAAATGCTTGGGAGAGACTATTATGATTTTTGTTCCTTCTCTATTGTAAAGCAGGGGGTTCAGAAATATTTTCATTTAGGGATTCCATATAAGGGGCTCTGATGTAGACCATGAATGATTGTTCTGTGGGTTTTAATGTGGGGACCAGAGAAGAACATCCCCTGCTCTTGTGTTTAAACTCAAAACTTTAATGAACCTGAGCCCTGCTGTACAAAAACTTCTGCTCAGAATCCTGAAGTTTGTTTCCAGCCCTCATTATGTTTCGACCGCCATCTGTTTGGCAGATCAACGGAGACCCACTCAGCGTGGCTCAGCTCGGCTCAACGCAGGGCGGACCACCCTGTGATGTCATCTGTTTATATCTCCGTGGGAAGAAGAACACAAGAGCTTTTTAGAAAATGCTGCACGTGTGCTTCTTCCTGTCTGTTGAGTCCCCATTTTAAGTATAGAAAATCATGTCTAGGATTAATTATATGCAAATATAAAGATGTACAGTGAAGAGAGGGAGGATATGACATTATATTGCTTTAAAGATTATGGAGAACATGCTTTTTGCAGAGCGAAGGTTTGACCCATTGACATCATGAGGGTCAAAGAACGCATCTCTGTTCACCGACTCAGTGGGAAGCTCCCTTGTGGGACATCATTTTGACAATTTGAGCTGTATTTTAAAGATTTAATTGTTTTTGGTGCCATTTGATGAGCCATTACAGACAGTACATTTTATGGCATATTTCATCTTAATGTATCATTGCATGGAAGTTATACATGTAAGTTTATTGAAGACAAGAAAGGCATGTAAATAAGAACAAGAAATAAAGTCATCAAAAGAATAGTACACACAGTCCTTGTGCAGCAGTCTTTGTTATTTGGCAAGAGTTCCTCACACCACACCTAAACAGACAAGACAGATGGAAGGAGGGAAAGAGACGCAGAGAGAAAAAGAGACAGCATTGTAAAAGACAGTTGGGGAGATTGGGAGAGGAAGGCAGAGCCAAAGAGAGGGAAAGAAAGGAAAAAGAAAGTGGGTAAAGGCTAGCAGCGAACATAGAAGTAGACAGATGGATATTTAGGAAGGCTGCAAGAGAAAAACAAAGCAAGAGACACTGTGAGAGTCGTAGAAGCAGGGAGAGAGGCAAAGCTAAGAGAGAGGAGGATGACCACACACCCCTTGGCTCAGACATAATGCCTTGTTCATTTGATCGTTGGCTGAGAAGGCCACAACCAGTGCAGCAGGCCTCCTCTGGCACGTGGCAAGGCTCTTAACGTCAGCCGCTCATTTACAAGACCCCTGACACAGGCGCTATACACACACACACACATACAAATGTACATATAAAAGCTTAATACACTGATGCAGAGAGAGAGACAGAGAGACTGTGTGTCTGTAAAAATACACATTTTTAATTGTGTTAAGCTGAGAGAGCGTTTCACCTTAGACCTCCTTTAGTTTGTGCACCATATGTGTGTGTGTATGTATAATGTTTTACAACTACATAAGGTGGTGAAGAGCAAACTCTTTCACCCTTTCTTCCTGCATCAACTTTTTTGAACTCCACTGTTAAGGAGAAAACATGTTTCACCATAAATGTGCCATCTAAATTCATGCACCTAATAGTTTGTGAATGTGCGGTGTTGATATATTTTTGGCAAAACATCTTTGGTTATAGGAAAATAAGTCATCACAGATTTTTTTATATGCCTCCATGATCAGCTAGTGCAGACAGATACATCAACACCTACTGGGAATTTATGGTTTCTGATTTATCTAACATGCATGTCTTTGGGCCTCAGGAGGAAATCGGAAAATCTGGAGGAATCCCCTGCAGACATATGGAGTACATGCAAGCTCCACACAGCGTTTGTTACTTTTTGACTGCTTGTTTATTTATGATTAAAGACCATACTCACATGAAACACTCTCATTAAAGGTTTGTGGTTAAAATACAAAACCGAACTGTGAAATTCAGTTCAGGTCATGATCCACAGACATACATCTTTTGTTCTTTTCTCCTTGCAAACCAACTGAATGCTGTCAAATGCAGGCAGACTTGGGCAAAAAGAAACAGCTCAGACATTGGTAGCATGTCATAAGCCCTTATGGGTGTGCGATCCAATGCAAAGGTCAAGACTAACAATCAGCTCAGACTGCAGGAAGATTCTCTGCAGACATGAAATCAGTCGTGATGGTCGTTATAACTTGGCCCCGGCCCCTGTGAGATAAAGCCTCTAATCAGAGGAATATCTGTGACAGTGAAGGTGTCATCGACACATGTGGGTGTTGTCACTTAAATATTGTGTACGTGTATCATGCCGATATATGATGTGTGTGTAAGCGTTGAAGGTGTCATTAGTACATATGGATGATATCATCCCAGGTTTGTTTTTGTATCTTGGCGCATGTGAAAACCCAGTTCTGTGTGCGTGCGTGCGTGCGTGTGTGCGTGCGTGTGTGTGTGTCCAACCCATATGGTGACCTTGGGTTTGGATGCATTAGCAGTCTTACTCTGACGCCATTAATAGTCTCTTGAGTAAAACTCCCACTGACTCTGTCTCACAGATAATATTACAATAATGTTAAGTCTTGTATGGATGGAGAATAGATGGTGGGTTAGCAGAGAGATGAATGAATGCATGAATGAGCTGTCTCGCTCTGTCCTCTGGGGAAAACTCTGTACGGCTCTGTTTGAAATAAAAGGACAGTCTGTGGATAGTAGTGTTGTAGTCAAGACCACCAAGACCAAGACAAGACCAAGACCAGAGTTTATCGAGACTAAGACAAGACCAAGACTTTTAGGGGCTGAGACCAAGTCGAGACCAAGACCGAGGGAGGGCGAGACCGAGTCAAGACCAAGACCAGTTCCCCACATTACATGACACATAATAAAATGTGGAACAGGATCATACTTCTCAAATTGATCTGAAAGATCCATATTCCCATAAAACACTCACATACAAACACTGAAATCCACGTAAGCATGTTTATTCAACACTCCTTTTCCATGCTTACCATTGCGGTGGCAGTTGCTAACGGTAACTACACATTTTTAATTAGGGTTATTGGTTGCATTTGAAGCAATACATTTTCCATCCAATCAAAGTAAGGATGTTAACAAATAAATCAGACAATGCAAAACCAATTTATTGATATTCCCAAAGTTGTGTCTTGAAAAAAAATCCCGAGTCCTCAATGTCCGAGACAGAGACAAGACCGAGTACAAATGCGGTCGAGTCCGAGACGAGACCAAAACTATCAAAAAGTGGTCTTAAGACCGGTCTCAAGACCACTACTTCCCACTGTTGCTGTATCACTGTGGAGCAGTATATCTCAGGAGACTGTAAAAACAATTGGTGATCTGTTTCATTCATTTGAGCCTTATGATCTGACCATATAACCCTATTAAATATGAATAGACCTGCACATACCTTTCACGCTGAAAAAACGTTAATTGTGCATTGTGTACTGTTATGCACAGTGCACTGTTTAACAAAATTCTTTCATGTTAACATCTGTACAACATATGTTAAGTTTATGGTACATATATATACTTTAAACATCTGTGCAATATGGATAACTGACAATGAGCTACATGGTTACTGACAAACAAGACAATGAGTCTACTGGCATGCCAGTGACTCTGTGAGGCTGTAGCCAAATGCTAATGTCAGAATGCTAACATGCTCACAAAAACAATAGAAGCACGCTGATGTTTAGCAGGTACAACTAGTTTAGTGTGTAAGCATGCTTACATTTGTTAAATAGCACTGTAACTAAAGTACAGGTGAGGCTGATGGGAAAGTTTTGCACATGTAGTACATAGTCATAAAACAAAGTATTGGACATATTGAAAATTTGACCTGATGATGCAGTTCAATGAAATGTTAAGAGATCACCAATATTGGGAAGACCATAAATGTGAACCTCATGGTGGTGTTAGTGGAGATGTCAGGGTTACCACCAGTCAGAACGAATCATTGTCTAGGATCCATGAATGTGTGTACAACATTTTGAACCAATCCAACATTATTATCCCAATTAGGAAATGCTATTGCATTGCTGAAATTAGTAATATCCCAGCTATGCAGATTTTCTTTTAGAACTGTGATAAGGTTGTTTTTTCATATGTACTCGTGTGTGTGAAAAGCCTCACAGTCAGTTAGAGTTTCAGACTAAGCATTCCTGGTTTGTGGGGTAACAAAAGTTTATTTATATTTCTGTGACCCATTTTGGTCCATAAATAAAATGTCTAATTTAGTCAGTAGAATCAGCGCTTGCTGTAATAACCCATATGTATGTTATGTAACAGTGGATAGCTGTCAGTTATGTGACTTGTCTGGGTGAATGTGAATGCCTTTAAATTCTGCTGTTGCTGCTAAACACTTGCCATGTGTACACGTGTGTGTGTGTGTGTGTGTGTGTGCGCATGTGTAAATATGTGAGCTAAGCATAACATGTACAGTGTGTGTGTGTGTGTGTGTGCATGTGTAAATATGTGAGCTAAGCATAACATGTACAGTGTGTGTGTGTGTGTGTGTGTGTGTGTGCGTACTTGCACACAGGGAGAGTGGTGTGTGAGTGCACGTGTGCTGCCGAGAGGAAGAGATGGTTTGACTGAACTCACAGGAGAGCAGTGGAATCCCTGTCTGCGGGGTCCGGGTTCCAAGGCCTGTGATGGAACGTAAAATATAACAAGGCTCGCCAGACTGTGTGTGTGTGTGTGTGTGTGTCTTTATACAGTAAGTACAATATGTGTACGTGCATTTTTTTGTGTCATTGTTGCCACAGGCAGTATAAATGTGAAGCAGAGCCAAAAAAGAGAGTTTGCCGATCTGTGTGGAGCTGAGATAACGTAAAGCTTACATCTTTATGTTATCGTGACTGAGCAGTTACTGGTTAAAATCAGCGTCTCTGGCCAGATGAGTCTTATTCACAAATTAAACTTTAATGTTGCTCTGAAGAGCCAGTTCACACCTGTGGCTGATACTTTGGCTTATAGGATAAGACATTTATGACAATGCCATTGTCTCTGTCAATCTACAGTAAATAGAGGCTAATGAAGATTTATAAATTATATTTATGGTTTGCTAAAAGCCTTTCAGTAGTGATCCATTAAAGACATATTGGAAAAGTTTATGTTATCACCAAGCCAGTATTGGGAAGCCAGACCTGCTGATGTCATACACACCTTTGAAATCTCAAAGGCATGATGTTCTGCCAACAGAAAACACACATATGCAAAAATGGAGAGATGCGTCGTCTGATCCCTGTGTGTGTGTATGTGTGTGTGTGTGTGTGTGTGTGTGTGTGAGCTGAGAAAAGGCCAGGACGCATTTAAAAAGCATTAAATGTGGGGATGGCCCTCATGACGCTTGTAGCAGGATGCAGGAAAGGCTCACATGTTCCTGAGCAGACGGCGAGGCAGAGGAGAGGGAGCGGCAGGGAAAGACTCCAGAGTTGGCTGCTGACTGAGACACACTCACAGCTGGCTCGCTACTTCCTGCCTACTTTCTTGACATGCTTTAAGGTCTACTTTGTATGATGGTTTATGAAAAATAATCACATTTTAGTGAGACAAGTCTCAAAAGATAATGTGTTTGTGTTGTTTATTAGTAGAGTATAAAAATGAAATATACAAATAGTATATATGGATATAAAATCAACAGCTGTCATGTAGTTACAACTTGTTTTTTACCTGTCTTTTATTTCTGCAGTTTATTCTAGTGGGAATAAAACTGTATACTCTTAATTGAACTGAAAGGTCATGGGAGTTTTCAAAGGCACCTCCAGGAAGTTTCTGACCCTCTCAGCCCTCCTCTTTCTCCACCTCTTCCTCCCCCCATGTGCTCACGGTGTGCTGTTGTTTTGGGAGCGTTGTCATTATAAGAACCAGAAGTAAACAGTAACACCTCTCACTGTGTAATCCTGCACTACTCAATACATGATTGGAATCAGGTGTAGAGGGCCACAACTGCCAAAGGTACAAAGTTACAACATTAAAAGGGAGTTGACTTATATACCCTGTTTCCTCCATCATCTACTGTCTCTCTATTTCCTCACCTTCTGTAAGCTATTAGAACCAGGTGTGATAAGGCTCTAACTGGCAAAGGCACAAAGGTTACAGCATCTTAGGAGAGTGTTTTGTATTATGTTTGAATTACATCAATTTCTTTGTTGTGAATCATCTCTGTCTTTTACCACAACAGTTGGGATTTCATCATTTAGGTTTTAGTTAATTTAAAGTGAACATGGACAGTGACGCTACAGATCATTTAACAGAAAACTGTGGTAAATCCATTCTCAATGTTGAAGACAATCTATGCTGGTTGGTATTTGGCATGTCCTCTTCCTTTGATTCATCCCTAGCTCTTTTTTTTTTTTTTTTGAATGAGCAGAAGGAAGTGATGCAACCGTACTACAGGAAGGAGGTGAGTTAGTGAGATGGGAGACACCAGACTGTTGGTGGACTTGGCTCAGGTCAGTGCCAGCTGAGGCAGTGGACTTGCGCCACTGTGGCAGGCTCCAGGATTTCCAGCCAAATTACAGCTGCACGGCTGAGAATGCCTCCCTCTACAGCCACTCCTCTGTCTGATTATTTGTTTGGTTTTCTTACCTATACTACATTTTCACAATGACCTTTTTTTCACACCATTGGTTTCTCCTGCCACTGAAGGCTGTGAAAACTTTTAAATTCTTTCACCTTTTATGAATGAGTCTCTGTCATTCATTGATCCAACACTTCACCTTACCTGACTACAGACAGTTATCAACAGTGCTCTAAAATAACTTGGATTCCTCCCTATATTTGGTTGAAAATTCTATTCTAGCACACTGTATTATCACAGTTAATTACAGCTAAGAGATAACATAAGAGACAGAAACCCATAGCTAGCCTGAATGGATGGATGAAATGATAGATGTATTAAGGGAAGAAAGAAAAGACTTGGCTTTTCCACAAGATATACCATAAGTAATATCATCAGAAACATCAACAATGGTGATGTCCAGCAGCTAGCAATATACGCTGTGCTGCTACTCAAACACAGCTTACTTTATACAGCTCCTGGGTTACTTTATGTTATAGTGTAACTTCTGGACCTATACTGTGTGATACAGTATGAGGTAGTGGGAATCTACGTCAGAACCTCACTGACATCCAAATTTTTGCTTTTACTGGCTGGCTATAGTGCTCCTTTACTGCTGCTTTACCAAGGGAACCTGGAAAAAAACTGTGGCATTAATGCAGAATAGATGAGGTAGGTGATGGTGTTGGTGTTGTGCGTTTGGGAGGGGCTGCGCATATGCACTCTCTCTACTAACTTCAGTAGTTATACCTTGCCAGCCCCATGGCCCTACAGACTGAAGGACCCATGCTGTGAGAAGTAATGGCACGTGGGACTTGTTGTGAGCTCTAATGGAGACCAGCCATGGAATGCCTTCCTCTGTTAAGTAGTAAACCTCTCTGTGCGCTGTGTGGAGGAACATCCTGTAGCAATGATGAGCCTGCAGAAAACTGTGTAAACTGTGTGTGTCACCCATTGAAGAGTACCAAAAAAACTTACTTTCCTTGCTTTTTTGGTGCATCACCAGTTATCGTAATCACTTTCATGGACTACCCACATTGCTGCACATAAGAATCAAATCTCTGTTTTAGGTTTAATGTTTCACTAACAGGCACCAGAAATGGATTGCCTTCCTCTCTGTAGCACACTGAGCCCCACACTCAGCAGAGGAACTCCCTCAAGGGCTGAGATTAGGGAAAGCATGTTGGTATTAGTCTGGATACGTCTGTGCATTGACAGAAGCTCCACACATGTCCTGGTTATACAAAGAACGTGTGTCCTGAAACTATCATTTTAAAATCTACATGTGGAACTTAGTAAGATTGGGAATACTGATTAGTGTGGTAGCTTCTGTAAACATTTCTCCAGGGATACATTAATAGTTCACATGTTTTTAAACAATGCACTGTTGGGTAAGACAGCAAGTTTGAGTCAATATATGATACATAGTAACACTCATCACATCATTCCTTACAGGTGGATATCTGCGGATAGCTTGGCATTAATATGCATCATGAGAAGATTTCCCAGGTCAGTAGGAAGTACATTCCATGTGTAGGATAAAAACTGTACCGTACATTTTAGATAAATGTCAGGAATGCTTAGGCATCCAACTCACAGATGGGCATTCTTAGTGTGGGTTTTTATATGAGCCAACAGTGGACTCTGCAAACTGAGAGGTCAGAGTAGGCAGATGGAGGAAGAGAGTATGCCAAAGGAGTGTGACAGATGTTCATTTGCATTTGTGTGTTTGCCAGTAGTGGCTGTGACGGGAGTTATAATTCTACCTGCATAGGCTACTGTTGCATCTATTCAATTATGACCTCAAGCATAAGATTGACCTGAAGCTGAGAGCGGCTGGATGACCTGCTGATCATTTCAGCAAGGTAAATGTCTGCCACCCCATACCCAGCCACTCAGAGTACATTATTGTCATGACTTACTAAAGTTGTGTCTAAAACATGAAATGGTATTCAGAATTCACATGTGCGCAAAAAGCGGTCTTTCACATAAGGCATCAAATTACGCGCTCCGACCACGAGGCAAGCTGAACTTGTCCAAATCCAGTCTTCCCATTGGCTCACGCAGTTCAAAGAATGACGTATGGCTTGCGACGTCATAGATTTATTTTATTCTCAGGGTAAAATAACTGGCTCAGCAAAGACAATGTGTAGTTTTATATGATGAATCTGAGATGTTTCGCACATGTCCACAGCTGGCACTGCTGGGCAACGAGGCATGACAGTGTTCGTGCCAGTTACAACAAATTGAACCTTATTTTATTCGTTTAAATGTAATAAAATTTTAAATACAGTAGCTAACATTTGTGAAGGAAAAAATAAAACTTTCCAGAGATGCAATCTGCTTTTACGCGAGACCAGTTAAGGCGCAAGAAGAGAGAAAAAAGCTGGCATGCTCCTAACTTAAAGCATCACTGCTTAAATATTGGACAACATCCTTATTATTTAAAATTATGAAAGATACCCAAAATGCCTACTGTATATTGCTTGAAATGAGAGTTTGGAGCAGCAACATGCCAAAAATAATAACTTAACGCAGTTAATTCGACTGGCTTCTGATGGAACATCATTCACTTTCTGTTAGCAGTCTGCATGGTCACCAGACCAAATGATCACTGGCCGCCTACCTTAAAGCAGCTGTTGTCCTCTTTTTCGTCCTTGAACAAGGATTTGGTCAACTCCGGCGGCTTTGGTACCACTCCACAGGGGAAAAAAGTCTTGAGAAAGTTTCAGAGGACACTTGTGTAGTAATGAGTCTCATGAATCCGCTGAAATTGATCCTCATTAATAAGATATAATAAGATTCAGGAACGTTCCTCCTGCTCAGCTAGATGCTCAAAAATATTCACGTTACTTCTCTAGTTTTCAAAAGTCTGCGGGCAATCATGAACTGTGCACCGCATGCATCTTAGGTGTACAAACCCAGACATTATGTCAGTCAACTTTGGCATCTTTCATATAAAAAAAAGTATAAATAAAAAGTACACTATAGAAAAATTATAAATATTTTTCTCCATCAACGTCTGACAGTTTCATTCATATTTTTAAAATAAAAAAAAGTTACAAAAAAAGCCATCTTTGGCAGAGTCAATCATAATGACACAGAAGAAGAAAAAAAAGTTTCCAGCAATGACCCTGACTATAAAATTTATATCATTTGTATTTTGCTGTCTTGAGGGGCATGTAGGTAACTATTTCTATAGTTTCCTCAAGCATCCAGGTTACACAGAGCGCAGAGAAGTGGCCAAAAGTCGCTGTTGTCTAATGCCTTCCAGACGGCTGTGTGTGGAGCCTCCTTTATGCCTGCTGCGGCTCCCAAACTCCTTTTACCGGGCTACAACAGATTGGCGTGTTGTTTTAATAAGAGGGGATGGTTTCGGGGGGTGTGAGGAGGAGCGACGGAGAGGAGAAGAGAGACTCCCTCACCCAAACTCATTCAAACTCCTGAGGTCGAGACAGCAGAGAGAGAGAGAGAGACTCTGACATCGGCTGCCCCCATTCAAACTTGAGAGCAGAGCAGGATCATGGCATGTTCCTGAGAGGCAGTTAAACCACCAACCTTTGTCTTCAATTACCCCTATATGTAGTGTTAAAACTGACACAGCTCAAAGATCATTACCGAGCTTTAGATTGTATATTGCCTGACACTGAAAATGATGAATATGATGAGAACACATAATCCAATGAGAAGTTACACACTAACTGAAAGGCTGGAAGCAGTGCGAGACTCCAAGCAGTCATCTGTAGGAGACGTGCACATATGCACGTGTAAGCTGGAATTGAATGTTATGGAATTTCAGTCATTTCATTGATTCTCTAGAGCGCAATTCCCAACTTTGACCAGCAGGCCGTGCTGTGTAATACAGAACCGACACTGGGGCGTCTGGAAACAGTAGCTCCTCGGGAAGGTTATCTGAATGGAAAATCCAACCAAAAGGAGAACTCATGTTACTCCCACCAAGACGAGTCAAAAAGTGTCATCATCATCCTCTTCCATAATTCCTGGAAAACTCCAGGGTTGCATACCCAGTGGAAACCTCATATATCTAAATTTGGTCTTTTTGAATTATTCAGATTAGAGGAATAAATGTTTGATGGGATGAGAAAAAAAATCCATTTTAAAATCTGAAAATTGTCCCAAAGCTGAAAACAGGACTGATTACCTTCTTTCAATAAAAGTTTATGTTTTGCAGATACATGTTTATCACAGGACAGTGACATATGTGTGAATCCACAAATATAGTCAGTGGTGATGTAATATATTGTGCTTATTTCTGGGTGGTCTTTGAAGGATTTTTAATCTCTCATTTTTATTTTGGGAGAGAGCTGTAAATGTATACAAGTGTCACGTAAATATTTATTTATACAGGAAGCCTCATTCTCAAGAGAAACATCAGTCACACAAAGCAGTTGTCACGCACAGACACTAACTAAAGTATTAGTATTATAAATATCAGTAAGAAGAACTTTAAACATTCCTCAGAAGAATGAATGTCTCCACCTTCAGTGTTTCTTCTTTGTTTTGCATTTCATTCCAGTAGTAAGGTGCATGGTACCAGAAACCAGCCTTCATGGTTAGTTTTCTAACTTTGGAAAGCTCCTCCAGAGCTACAGAAGATATTATACAACTGTTTTCACAGGCTGATGCTTAGAGCAAAAGTTAAATATCCACTTTCAAGTATATTGGCAACTTAGATAGCAAGGCCTTATAAATGAAAGCACAGAAAACATGGAATAATTGTTTGAAGATGCTTTCCTTAAATGTGAATAACAGGTCAGTGATGGTTGAATTTACTATCAATGATTTCTGAATCACATTGTCCATTATCTGAATTGAGGATTTTGTGTAGATTTTAAAGCACTTTGATGCAAATTTGTGAACTGTGATTTTGGGTCCTTTTTGTGAAACATCATGTTCAGAGCGTGAGCATATACAAGGCAAGGTGATGAATAGAAATGGGGCCTGTGGTAGGAAACCCCCAGTAGACCTGCATTGTTTATGTATGGTGCCATTAAAAACACAGCTTCCAAGCTCCAGTGGGTATGCCCTCATTGTACCAGTCAGTGAGCAACATTATTATTATTTATTGTTTAAAGCCAAATTAGTACTCTACTCTTAGCTTTTTTTTACGTTTGTACAAGCTCATTTCAAGTATTTATTTAAAGAGGGAAATACTCAATCACATGTAGATCTAAAGGCTTCCTGGAAGACGGAGTTAACACAGTGTAGAACAGAGATGTTAGTGACACCATGGGAAACTTTCAAAATGATGGCCTCAATTCAGTAATTTTTCCTTATGTACGTTATTGCACTTTCATTTCAATAGCATACATGGCAAAGTACACAAGTCGCAGAAGTGCTTTTATTTCTACTTGAAGGATTAAAAGTTAGATTTTAGCAGTGCATGGGTACCTCTTCTTGAGCTGAATGATTTGGAACCTTTACTTTCCTGCTTGTTTGAGTATCAACAGCACATTTCACTCAAAAAACAGCAAGGGTTGATGGGAGTAAATGCTGACATGTGAACATGCTGACCACTGACGAAAAGTTGTGCTGTGGGTGCCATGTTGCTGTCAATGCCAGTATTTAACAATATCCATCATACAACTGTGGGCTAAGACTGAAAAGGGTTGTCAAATAAATGTCCATTGAAAGCAACAGATTGCACCACACACATATTGTATAGTCAGACTCTCCATCTGGAAATACACAACTTCTATGTTCTACTGTGAAACTCTACAGGAAGGAAACAGCAACAGAGCTTTGGGGAATATATTGAGCAATTATCCTGGGAGGTATAGTTAGCTGTGGGCCTATGTTCACAAAACATGTCAAAACGTCATTCTGAGGTTTGTTTTATTTTTGCCCTATCCAGTGCAGCCTGAGATTGAACACAAATCCCCCACACTGACACAACCACTCCTCAACCAAAGTGTAGCTTAAACATTAGAAGAGCATCTTTATTAGCAAAATATAATACGGTCGATTCAAATCCCTGGATCGGCTGTGGCAAGACTGAATATCCCCTGCCATGTGAACTGTTGATTGTAATTTTCTTGGCAAAGCATTTAACCCTTATGCAGCAGAGAAAATTCAGGTTTGGTTTTGTCACGCCAGATTTGCACACCTGATCGATGATGCTTTTCCAGGGATGGTGAAAACAATGAATTGCTGCTCCTACTGCCAAAGACACAGTCCAAAAAACAGATATAAGAGTAGAGTTACTCTTAACTTAACTTAGTTCCTTAGAAGCTTTTAAACAACTGTCCCAGTATTTACTTTAAAAAAAAGGATTTCAGAGTTTCTGTATGTTGTCTGGCGATGTCTTTTTAATGTAATGAGTGTTTAGGAAGTTCATAATATCAGTTGGATGTTTGAATTAATTACATCATGCTAAATGTTCATACACACCACTGTTGGGTCATCTTACATATTCACTTAATATGGAAATTAAGCAGCATTCAGTTTTGCCGAAGTAACCAGCCTTACAACTAGGAGATTTGAAGTGATATAGAAATCAACGTTTAAATACTTATTGGATCTTTAGTGGATATAAAATATAACATGGTCTTGCAGTCCTCAATCGTTAGGAACTTTACCTCTTTAGTTCAATTCTTTCAATTCTGAATATAGATCTTGATAGGATTTGGAATCTATTTTTTCCAGTCAATAATAGATGGATCTAACAGTCCATCTTGGTGTTACTGCAAGGTTTTTCCACACAATTTTAACATGATCATTTCTATAATCTTTTGGGGGAATCCTTTCCATGTCACAAAGTTGTGATAAGTTTATTTAAATGATAAGAACAAAGCGGAAAAGACGATGCTCCCCAAGCTCAGATCATAGAAAATACATTCAGATTTTTAAAACAGTACTACAGCTTGTTCACCCCAAAATGTGTTAATAAGTGAAAATGGGTTTCTAAGTCACAGCTTCCAGTTCCGTGATTTTCGGCTGTCTTTATCAGCGTCACCGCTATTTTAGCTTGTGGTGTGGGGATGAAAGGTTGCAGGTGGTGAAAACACCGTAGCTAGCTGTCTTCTGTAGCTTTTCTTACCTTATCCAACGAAGGTTAAAAATCAAGGGCAACTGGACTTGGTATTTAAGGTTTTCTTACCTTAAATATTGTGTATATTGGCATTTGTGTGTACTGTTTTACTCATCTTACAGTGACCTCTTTGAAGTGAGGTTCTTTAAACCCAAGACCATACGTGTCACCTCTCATGACCCCTTTGGTCATGCAGCATTTGAATCACCCAACATAAGCTACAAAGGTCGACCACAACACATTTTTTGCAGATGCACTACCGGTGCCCTGTCAGATGAACTATAGTACTCCTTCATTAGCACCACCTGTCATGTTCCAAATGTGATTTTAATCTGGATGTTGTGTAACACTTTTAAACATATAAGAGTCAATAATGATACAACTTTTTATCATTTGCAATTATCATTTGCACTACTGCCACTTAGAGAGGAACAAGCTGGACCTTTCACATATTACTTTTTCTGTTTCACTGTTTCTATGCTATACTGTTCAGACTTCTGTGCTCACTTGTTATAAAAGCATAACAAATTACATCACTGGATTTATTGTAGGAGGCATAGTTTTTTCAATTTTCTGGTGTTAAAAGTGCACTCAATATACATGGGTTAAACTGGCTCACATATTTAAAAAAGATTAGTGTCTAAGGGATGGGCCTTAAAGAAGCTGAACATTTGATTGAGTGTAGTTGAATGGGTGGGGGTAATAAATCAGAGCTCAGTGTAGTTTAACCGCAGTTGCAGATCAACGGCGTCAAAAGGCGTGGTTTTAGGGTGTGAAGCGCTGTTTCTAGACAGCTCAATCAGAAAACCACCAAAAATAGAATGCTGATTGGATGTTGACATCGGGTCTTGTGACTTGTGGGATTACCTCAGAGACACAGACACAAGCGCAGACACACACGAAATGGATTGAGTCAGGCGTGACACCGTTGTATAGAATTATCCAATACACACACAGACTAGGCTATGGTGGGTTCCCTCCCCCGTCCTCCCTGACATAAGTTGTTACTCCAGGAGTTTAGGTCTAATTGGAACCACGTGTCTTTGCTCTTAAATTCGTCGCAACCTGCAGTGCATGACTTCCTCACGTCTCCCTCGAGGGCTATATGTTAAGCTGTGATTTTCCCAAATTTAGGAAAATAGGGAAAATCTTGCTCAAATACTCAATCAGTCAGTCATCAAATAATATTTACCAAGGGCAAAAGTCAAGCAGTGACTCTGTCTCATTAGAAAGCAGTACATTTGACTGTTATCTTACACTGACAAACATATTCAGCAAAAAGGGCTGCAAATTGATTTAAATGTTAGTGTTTTGCCATAGGCTACATCGTAGCTGAGGTTTAGCTCCTCAAAAATCTAACTACACATCAGTGCTATGACAGCTATCAAGATATCACAGAGACCGCTACTTGGGTTTCCTGCTACAAGTTTCCGCTGCTGGTAGAGATTTGTAAGACTTGTAAGTTACTGAAAGAGTGGCTTAGCCCTGTTAAAGTTTTAATTGAACTGCACTGCTAGATGCACTTATTAAGAAGCAACTCCCCTAAACTCCAGTGTCATTGTTCAGCAGATATAGTTGTATATTTATATATATATATATATATATATATACACAACTATAATGAAATGAAATGATGATCCAATGTTTTCAGACTCTTTGATGAAACATTTTAAATAAAGCATAAAAAATAATGTCTCAAAAGTCATAAAATGTACGTGCATCTTAATGTAGTACTCTCAATGTCATTCCTTTTAAAATGGCCTGATTGTGACTCATTTGTAGTTGCTAAAGTCTAAAAATACAGGTGAGGTGGAGCAGTGTTGGTAATGGATAGAAATAACCTTTGAACCCTAAGAGGAAAGCATCTTCCTCCTCCTCCTCCCTCCTTTGTGGAGTGCTGGCTCAGAGTTTCCACCAATGCCACCATGACCTGGTCAGCTGCTATCGTCTGTGGATAGAATCGTTAATCAGACACACAGACACGCACAAAGTTTGGCACTTCAACAGAAACAAAGAGACTGAGCAAGAGAGAGCTCTTCCTCTCTTTAAGGAAAAGAGAGGAAGAGCTGAAGATTGAAGTAATCAGGAGTGTGTGTACTCATTAGAAAGTTGTGGGAGGACATGAATGCCTCAGCGCAAGAGAGCCTGTGTGTGTGTGTGTGTGTGCGTGTGTGTGTGTGTGTGTGTGTGTGTGTTGAGAGACAGAAAGAGTGGGGCCTTGACAGGGATACCCCACCCATCTTGTTGTGGTATTGTTACCATGGTGATTTCTAGGACCAGACCACCGTGCACAATTAGAGTAGTTATTTAAACGTTTTAAAGGATAACTCTCTCCAAACACTTCCCTCTGTCTGTCCCTCTCTCTCTGCCCCTCCTTTCTTTCTTTCCCCATGCTGTTTTCATATCTCACCAACCCTACCCCCTTCTCCTCTCCTCCAGTGGCCCTCAGTCTGACGTCTCAGCCTCTGCTTGGTGTTATTTGAGGTCACACAGACCTCAGGGCCACAACCTGTGAGAATTACAGTTGACATGTATTCAATCATCATCCCCCCTCATAGGACAATGCGCAGCATTTAACAACAGCTCCATATGTCTGCAACATGGCCGCACAGAGAAATTCTACGAGCCAAAAAGTACTCACATTACATAGGTACATGTGTGACAAGTGTATACAGTACTTTGTGACATGCAGAGTTCCTGCTGAATGTACATTTCAGCACAGATTAACAGTGTAATTAAAGCTCTTATCAGACATAGAGTATGTAACATTGCTGGCTTGATCTATCCACTTATCCTTATCCAATTCAGACGTGTGCCGTGCATTGTTACTAGTTCTGACCAAGTAGGATTGCAGTCATGACTTTTAAGTAAATGTAGCAGTGATCGAGTTGGAGTCTCGGTATCCAGGTCCCGCCCATACACCCAGCCGACGTAATCACAAGCAGGGCTTAGCTGTCAATCATAATGTGAAACCCCCTTTTTATAATATCAAATATTTAAGTAAAACCAAACTTATCAGAAAAATTAACACTTGAGCATACATCAGCGTGATAACAACTACCTAAAATGACAGAAACCATCATTGGGAAAAATGTATTTGACATGTACATCTTTAGTTTGGAGAGCTGTCATGTTGTGCATGTTTATCATGGATTTTAACATGGTTTAGTGAAGGGGATTTTCTCTATAACCAAAATCCTCAGCTCTTCTAGGATTCACTTTGTCATTTCCGTCAAATCTGACTTCCATTTGCAATAAGTCATTCCTTGACGTATGTGTCTCTGACTGAAATTGTGGTTATTAGAGGTTATGTATGTTGGTGACCTGCTTCTGGATCTTTTCTTTTTTTTTTTTACAAAGCATACAATGTGGAATAATATAAAATGATCCTTAGACACATGTCTTAAGCTAATTGCCAGATTGTCAGAAATACCCTGCTTAAAGGTATTAATCTACATATTTTAAATATTCAGCATGTAATGTTTTCTGTGTTGTGCTATGAAATACAACTGAAAAGTAAAGTCATAAAACATATCAAAGCTGGTCTCTGAGACCCCAAACAGAAGTAATTTGTTGGTAGCAGACTTCTGAAAAAAAATCATCAGTTCAATATCTAAGCAATGAGGATAAGTCATAAAATAATGTCAGGTATGTTTTGAGCCCCTAAAGAGGGATCTGGGTCTCCAGGACACCATAAAGAACATTGGGGTTGAGTACATTTATTTGTACAATCAATTTATAGTAACACACATGTGATGATAAGTTTTGGTTAGGATCATCTTTTAATGTTTATATAGCACCTTGTTTGCTGAGAGCAGAGGATGCTGTGCTCACACAAATCAGTGTTGCCATGTTGTCATTTGCGTAAAATACCACACCGCCATCACATTTGGGTCATCTGCTCCTGCAACCTTTTCTGACATGTACACATAATAAAAAATACTAAGGAAGTCAGATTAATTGCCCAGTCAGTATTTTTTACTGTGTACGTTTGAACTTTATTTGTACATGTTACTGTTAATATAGTATATAAATAAATTAGGTGTTCAAATGGTCTTTATTTCACAGTACAATCATAGCTATAGAAGCCATGATTTATTATTAACAACTTGTCAGTGTCCTGACACTTGGCATACATAAAAATCTTCAGAGTATTGAAGAAAACATGGAATTAAAGTTTCCGATTGATTGATTGTTCCATATATTATTCCAGATGAAATTTGTTATCGGAGCTCCCTTTTTTGTCCTTGGAGAGACATCCATCTTCTTTAACAACTTCACAATTATGATGTCAAGAAATTGAACTCTTGTTGAACTTAACTGTTTTATGTTTTGTGGCATGGATTGAGTCCGTACAGTATTAAAAATATATATATAGAAAGTTAAATCTTGAAAACTCTAAAAATGTTAAAGGGTCACTCCACAGATTTTGAAACATGAAGTTTAGTTTACTTGTTGTGAGGAGTACTACTCTGAAAACAGCTGCATAATCTCGTGTGGGACATCTCTGGGGAGAAGCTTTCCAAAGTTTGAAAAAATAAACCTGATGATGTCACGAGGATGTTATCAGGGTTACTGCGGCTTGGGCTTAAGTCTTCTTCACACTTGTCTGCCATTTTATTTGAGTGACTAAATTCTGAGCGTGAGAATGTGTTCAAAAGCAATTGGTTCATAAATCATGAAGAAGATTAAATAAATATATGAGTATTGGTTCTGTGATGCACACTCTCTCACTCATATAACCAAAGCAGGTCTGAACAAACTATGTGAAGCAGGAAGTCTGCTGGTCAATCTTTACTGCGTCTGCTGTCCTCTCCACTGCTTCGAAGAGCTGCTACTATTAGAGTAATGGTCTTACTCGGGGGAGTAGGTGGCTTTCATCTGAGAGCTAAATGACAGCTGTAAGTTACTAAAGGGTTCTTTTTGACTGTGGTTACACTGTTACTGGAAAACTGGTGGTTTTGGTTGGTTAGTTGTGGAGTGACTGGCATCAGAATCATTGGCATACAGTATATTGTCAAAACTGTTGTGCATGCTCTGTTTCAGGATTCCTTAAGGTATGTTTCTACACATGTTGGCCTGAAGACATACTTCTATAGCCAGCAGATGACATCAAAATGAGTAATTGCCAGCAATTCTTTGGATTCTTTGTAAGTGTAGTATCCAATACTTACGCATTTGACTCATAACAGTTCAAAATAGCACTGTAGCAGCAGGACAGAGGGTCAGTGACCTTCTACGGGGAGAGCAGTGATTGGTGGTTATGTAGGGACTGAACCCTTCTATAGAATTTGACCTCTAACCCCTTGTTCTGTACCCTTCTATGGGTTTGACCTTTTATTTTGCAGACTCAAACCCCTCTATGGTACCTAACAGATACCTAAACATATCCTATATAAGCTATGTTTGATGTACAGAGAGACAGAGTGGCCATCGGGTCACTCTCTATCAATTACAAGCTCTGCTGCAGAGCTTGTAATTGATGCTGAACTCCTTGATTTAATAAACTTTATGATCAAGAACAGTGTCATGCAGATTTCTTCTCAACACATCATCGCAGAATTATTGTTCAGACACCACATAAGCCTTACTCATGATCCAGTGTTTAGGAGGAAATCTGTTCACACTCATTCAGTTACTACACATATAAAATTGCATTTCAGTCTTAGCTGACAAATAGTTGTTGCAAAGTTACAACACTTGAACAAACATTATTCTCTATCTGACTCTTCTCGATAAAGATAAATCACTCATTAGTCAGCTGCTGGCCTTGAGTTCAGTATCTAAAGCTGAAATTTACCGGGAAAATACTTCCAGACATTGCAGTGGAAACCCAGTATTTGTCTGGTAAATAAGCATGGCAACATTTTTCACTAATAGCAGTGAGACTGGAAGCAGATATTAAATTGAAACAGGCCTCGGTGTGTGTTGCTTCCTGTGATGGATGCCACAAAGGATGGAGCAAGTTCTCCATTAGATTTATGAGTCCTATTACAGACCTAAACGATGATTGTGAGTGTTAGATGACATAACGACCTAAACCTGTGGTCTGTGTGGACTAGACATGAATAAAGTTTGCTTTGCCTTACCCACTTGCTACTGTGAGGTATTACCAATTAACATGCTTTTAGGTAGTTACCTAACTATAACTGACCAAAATCAATTGGGAAAACACTTACTCTTCTGTGTGTGATACTTTCCTAATTCTCCTTTGAGGCCCTGCCTATGGCCAGGTTTTGATTTAGTTGTGATTGAGTGTTGTTAAATTGCTCATCAAATTAATCTGTTTAATACATTAAACCAGTAGAGAACATGTGGAGGACGGCCTGCTGCCTACTGCAGATCCAACCATCTTATACAGACTCACAAGGAACCTTTCAGTGTCTGTATGTGAGGCACTGAATGCTGCAATGCCGTTCTGCCTGAAAGCCATTCAGTTTGGTCAAGTTTAGACAAAAAAAGATTGATAGGTAGGTAGGAAAAGATTATGGTTTACGTTAAAAGAAGTAACATAAATATGTAACATAGCTTTGCCCTCCCTGTATCAAAGTGTTTCATATAAGAGGTAATCAGAAGGTATGTAGAACCATGACTGTAGTAATAGCAGGTTTATGTTAAAAATTATAGAGGATGTGGAAGTGCCCACAAAGACCATTTACAACTTCATCATCAATTTTCCTTCACCACTTGGTTGTACCTGTGTGGGGGAAAAAATCACATTCATACTAGTTTTATCACCAAGCTAATGCTGCACCAGCTGATTATTCTCAACAACAAGAGTGGGGTTTGATGGGAATTATGGGAGAGACAATATGGCATATAGTGAACTGGATATGGACCCAGGAACACATGATGTGCACTTTGGAACCCTGCATTAAAGAAATATCCTGCGGTTTAATACTTGATGAATTCATTTAGGTGTTTTTTAACTTTATAGGATTTTGACAAGCAGAACTTGACATAAAAATAGGGCAAAGAGGACAGTTGCTGTGCGATAAGCAAGCCTGCTGTCTTTATCCCTGTATTAGCTTATATTGTTGTAGGCTAAAAGTTATCTACAATGTGTTTAGACCTTTGTATTATCTTTCTCTTCATGTTGTCTTTATTTTTCAGATTTCTTGATTCTGGTACTGCTGCTGCAATAACACAATAAAAGTCCTTCATTTTATCTCTCATCTTATCTGAGATCTGGATAAGAACCTTTGATGATGTTGGCACGTGATACGTGCGCTTTAACCCGTTATCAGAACACCCTGCGGTCTGACCACTCTGTGGACTTCTCACTGCGCTTGCTGGTCTTATCTGAACAGACAGGTGAACATCTGACAGAATTGGACCCCTGCTAGTCTAGTGTCAAAGGTAGTTTGGGTCAAATTCTTCTCTCTCTGCAACACCTCAACCTTTGATGTGAGAAACACCAACTCTCTCATGCAGAAATTCACACGCTTATGAACACGAACCAACTGATTTCATCCCAAAGTTGATTTGTTGGATGGCGGTAATTACCTGTTTAACAAACTCACACTAAACCCTTCTTTTCCTTTGATTCAGACGTGGTCAGTGACCAGACTCTCTTGCCTCAGGGGTCAGAGTGCAAACTGTCAGGTCCAGAATCCCAGAAGTTCATGGGTCACATTTGACCCTTCAGGTTTACGGTCGCAGAACCAGCTGGAACATCATGTATGAAAGGGCTTCAAAATGAAGGGGTCTGAAACCTTTATAAGCCTCCAGCAAAAACATGAACATCTGAAACTTGTGCAATATCTTTTTGACCTGTGGTAAAAAGGTCTCTATTTATGATTTAAATTTGTGATTCAGGATGAATATTTGATTCACAATTTGCAACAACTCTGCTCATCATTATGCACTGACTTACTGGCATTGATTACTGAACATTGTAGAATGCTCAGAAAGCGTGGAGAACTATTGTTTCCTCGATGATCTCACAACCATTTCTTTTTTGAAACAACACTTATAGTTTTTGGCATGCATATCCCTGTATTGTTTTATTAGCAAGCAGCCGTCAATATTGTCTTTCCCAGCTGCATGTCACAAAGTCATCCACCTCAGTTTCTTCTGCTTCCGTTGGTCTGAATCTCTCCCAATGCAGAGATAAGAACCTCATGGGATCTGTTGATATGAAAATGGAGATGATTAATCATCTGACTTTTATTTTGAAAGTGCCCTTAGAAGCTCCTGTAAAAGTCTCTGCAAAAATGTCACAGAACACTTAACAAAAGCAGCATGTTTTCTATCAACCTCAACAATGAAGGTTTAAACTCTGTCTACACGTAAAATTGAAGTCATAAAATGTTTGTTAACACAACAATTAGAAACAAAAATTACTATAAAGTCTAATTGATGCCATAAGAGTCATTCATCTGCATATGGAGCATTATAGCCTAACCAAAAACTTACCCCTTTGTGATTTCACCAATAATGCTCCAACAGTATAGTACCACAGAGACCAAAGGACACCCACAGAGAGCACTATCAACACTATATCTCCCAGAGACATCGCTGTCAGTGATTTGTAAAGCTTGCTTCCTACTTTTACACTACAAAGAGAATCCTTTAGTGCTGTCATTCCAAGCAGTCATCTTTCAGGATACCTGCTAAGTTAGTGATAAGAGGCTAAAAGGACATCAATGATGTTGTAGTAAATGACTTGCAGAAAATAATGCATACCTACTAATGGGGGGTATTTAAATTGCACTTTTTCAGCTTTCATGTTAAAGGCTCTGTAGTCCTATCTTGTGATGGCCAAGAGAAAGCTTGTCAATCTTTCCATTGCCATCCCATCAGGCCTGGTGGAGATAAAGCAGAGAGAATATAGCCCATGCTGTTGAAGTGTAGGTATATTTCATCCAGAGGTCAGAGTGGACAAGCCACAGCTGTCCAGGGTGAGATGGATTGGTGCCTGCAGTGATCAAAAATCCAGCCACAGTATTGAACCCCCTCTCGACCCCGTTGACTGACCTCTCTCTCTGTTGCTCTCGGACCTTCTCAGCGGATCTGTACACAATTCTCTCTGACCCAAAATCTAAAGTCTCTTAGTAATTACTTTTTTCTGTGTCTGGGCCTTCCTTTTGTGTGCTCCCTGTTGTGTCCATTCTCTTAATATCACACTTTTTATTTCTTTTGCCACCCTGAAACAATTTCTACATCTCTGTGCCTTTAAATGATATTAGTTAGTTCCACTCACGATTCTGACAACATAATAGTCAACAATTTCAACATGATGATATGCACAAAATCTCAGTGACACTGATGCAAAACCAGTAATTCCTGGTTTAAGTTAAACACGTCAACCACTCATTTAACCACTGGCAATAGAGTCAGGTTAGAGGTGGCAACAAATGAAATACAGCTCCACTGAAGAAGCACTTCTGGAGGTATTAGCTTAACTATTGGTGTGAATGCAGGTTAAGGGTCAACTGGCTGTCTTGTTAGTGGCCTAAACTGTCTGATGTCATGTGAACAAATGATATGAAGTCTCTTTTTTTGGAAGTTGAGGTACAGTTTAGTACTGAGCAAATGGATATAAGTGAATCATGTTTCAGCTAAATCAGTTTGCCTTGTCTTAGCTTGTCCTCCTCCACTTTGTGTCAAACATGGTATGAGGCAGTTCATTGGGGCCATCACATATCTTTTTTGCAGAGTAATATACTAAGACCTTGTCTAAGCTTACAAAATATGATACACTCTCAGCCTTAGTTTTATCCACTCTAAGATGACATTTTACACACACAAGGGGGTATTAGTATTTACATGAACGACTGTTTGCCCTGGTAGCATTTATAAGCAGCAAGGAAATTACTTTTTTGTTAGATAATGAAAATAGAAAAAAAATGTGTAATTGAGATCATCAGTGTGTCTGGTAGAATGTGTGTTTAAACTGCTAAAATGAAGTATACTAACATTTTTTTACAACGTTTTTTTTCTGAGGGGATGTAAAGATAGACCTTTAACCTTATTTTAAACAACCAATAAATGCTTGCTGTGTTCATTATTTTTATCCAATTTATTTAAACCATATCAAAGAAAATATAGAGTATATATATATATATATATATAAATATTAGGTGATTTGATTTAGTGAATCTCTTGATTAATGAATGTGTTCCTAGAAGTGAACACAAAAACAATAAAAATGGAAATCAGTCTGTCTGGGGTGGAGACGTTGATGGGGAGCTTCAGATGATTACTCTCCAGTCGGATTTGGTTACAGGACTTGTGGTCCAGTTGAGGTTTGACACAAACTTTCTGGGTAGTAAAGTGAAATCTGTCATTGACTAATGAAAAGCAGACTGGACACTCATCCAGAACCTGCCAAGAACATTGCCAATACAAATGTTTAAAGGGTGTGGCTAACATTACAGGTGCTACAGATATACTCTACAATATAGGCCTGTTTTATGTCAAGAAATGTTAATGTCAAAAACTTTTAATGCCAAAATACATTTTCAAATCATGTTTAGCTGACATGTAGTATCAGTCAGGACAGTGCTTTCCAATGTAATTTAAACTGAATGTTTTTAATTAAAGCCAATGAGAATGTTCCTAGTGATCAGCAAATGCTTGTCTGAATAAAGAAATTCTTGTTCTACTAGATACCATAAGGTACAGAACTGATTTGAGTCAATGTTTCTGTTAACACAGTAATATCTTTATCAAATGATGTGGCATTGTGAACAAGCAAACATCATTGTCAAGATTAACTTCATTTGTGTTTTTCACTATGTGTGGCACATGAAGATTTATGATCTTGTTGTCTTTGTACCTCCTGAGGGTCAGTGGGTCATTTCACTAAGCTCTACATTAGGGACCTTGCAGTCCCATTTTAGATGACAGCAGATGAAGAAAAGTATCCTGAAAAGGACCCTGGTTATTTTTGCTTGCTACTACAAGGATAGAGGCAAAATGTTAGGAAATCAGCATCTTAACTACATACAGTATATCTTGCAGTGGAAACATCTAAAGATTGGTTAAAACTAGTTAAACTAAATGGACAGAAGCATAACCTAAATTGTTCAGATTCTATGGAAAGAGGGGCATGGATATCCAACAGTGCAGCAGTGTTTAAAGGTCACAGCCAAGTATGGGAACCAGCTGACAAAATGTGACCTACATGGATTTAATTTGGCTTTGGCAAAGGAACACAACTCCGGATCTTCATAACCATTTTAAATTACACAATACAGCTCCTAACATGTTTCTCTATAATTACAACAATAACCTGGTAAAACTGTATCTCGAATATTTGACACATCATGTTGAGCAATAGAGTTTTTTTTTCCTCAGAGGTAGGTTTTTAATTACACTATTATTTAAAAACAGTAGAAATATCTCAGTCAGAGTCATTTAGTGTACATCTAAAAGTCAGCTTTTGTGGAAAAAGCTCTGCTTTAAGGCAGCTCCCAAAACAAATCCCCCCAAACAAACAAACATGCATGAATATTGAATCAGAATCACTTTTATTGGCCAGGTATGTGTACTCATACAAGGAATTTAATTCCGGTCTTACATGTTCTTAATGTTCATACACAAGCAAAACAAACAGGACCACAAGCTCAACAAAAACAGACACAAAAGACCTGAAATCTCCGATATTATGCAACCCATATTTTAAAACAAAAAAATATGGTTTTGCCTGCCTGATTTTGCTGACTTGCTCAGATTTTGCTGATTTGGTAATTTTTTGTGATTTTTGTGCTTATACGCTTTATATGCTTATATGCTTACCATAGTTCTTTTTTTGTTTGATTTAATTGACCCTTCGCTAAGCCCTGTCCCCCTAAGTTACTGTTGCTAAGTCCGACAAATAGTCAGTGCTGCCACTGTCTTATTATTGCACTGCCCAGAGAACTATTGTCAAATTAGTTGGAAAAACCGATCTCAGAAAGAAGCAGACAGTTTTGCAGCTGCATTATAGATTTGAAGGTTGCATTCAGGCTGTCGAACTGACTCAAATGGACGTGAAAAAAAATTAAAGATAGAAGCTAAAGCGTACTGATCACACAGTAACGTTACAAGTGAACCACTGCATCCACAGACGATTGAGACAAAAGACAACGATATGAACGATCAACACTGTTCTTGTACAGTTGGGTAGGCCTCTATGCATTATTAAAATGATTAAAAAGCAGAACAGTAGGCTTTATTCCGTTCCACTGAGTAGGAAGTTAGCTAACATTAGGAACGATCCACAGCCAGCATTATTCTGGATTTATTTTAGGTTTTGGAAAGAGAATAAATCGTACTTTTCCTATCAACCTCTCCGGGTAGTGACCGTAACTATTACAAGTGCCCCACAAACAGCGTTTGATCATATCTTAGAAAAATACAGCCTAAAAAAGCTACTAAACAACTCTTTATATTAGAGTGAATGGAGCGCATCCATGAAAGTGTCGGACTTCAGTTAGAGCGAGTCCTATACTGTGCTGTGATTGACCAGCTGTGTATTCAGGGCGTGGCTTAGCAAAGGGTCAATTGTGATAATTCTCTATGCCATTTATGTGTTTGACATCCTGCCCGGTTCGATCTGCTCTGCTCAGCTTGACGTGGCTTCTGTCAAAAACAGACTAGCCCTGTATTAAAAGACCCTTTGAGAAGGTCGGTCACGGGATGTACTTTTTGTAAATTTCTGACATTGACAATGTAAATGTAAATGTATTTAGGGGAGGCTGGTGGACAACAAACATGCTCTAAAGCAATGCCATGGGAAGATGTTATAATTTTTGGGGGGAATTAAGACAGGCTTTTGATGGGCTTGCCTAAGTGAGCGAGAAGAGGCAAAGTTAAGTGACCTTTCAGTGGTCACACTGTACGATTGCGATTATACCTGAGATCTGATCACAATGTGGTCTGACTGATCTGATCGCATTATTATAGCATTCGGCGTGATCTCCAGATAAAGATGGCATGTTGATGTCCAGTGTAAATAGGCTTTTTGGATGCTGTGAATAATGTTTGATCTGAACTTAATCTAAGCTAGAAGACCACAGAATCACCTTGACAGTGCTTTTACAGTGTGATTCAGGCCTATTGTTCGCTGTGTTATGGCATTGATTTAGTTCCTTTGAACTCTATTCATTTCTGAAGTCATATGCATCATCTCAATGAAACTACATACATATGGAAGTTATGTAATAACTGACACAATAGTCCAATAATCAGAACCATTATTTGCAAGAAATCTGATAGACCTCATGTTTCCAAGCACAGAGTTTAAAAAAAAAAAATCCTTTATGCTGTGCACAGACACAGGGAACAATTACACCAGTGACGTCATGATGCTGTGAATGCGTCAACAGCAGAGTTGCCTTTGATAATACTCATTCACACCAGGGAAATGGTGTGTGTGTTCTGATAAAGTGAAACAGAGACTAATGGAGGGACTCTGGATAAGAGAATTGGCTGTGGCACAGCAGTGGTACACTTGGGATGGCTTGTTTCATCCTCTGATTTCCCAACACTAAGCATGAATATCTTAGTCTCACAGTAATTTTTTTCTCTCTCATTTCCCCGTCTTTACCTTGAGTTTCACATTTATTGTACCTTCTTGTCTTACACCATCCTGTCACTCTGTTGACCTTCCTTTCTCTTCTGTGTCTGCTTCTCCCTGACTCTTTGCCTGGCTCACACAGGGGATAACTCCAACTCCAAACACTGCAGAGTTAAAACGAACCCATTTTGCCACAGTGAAAATAAACCACTTTCCCTTCTTCTCTCTCTCTCTCTCTCTCTCTTTCCCTCTCTCTCGCTCTCTCTCAGCCCCCTGCCTATTTAGCCACAGTGAAAATAAACTGCTTGGTCTCTATTTATTTTACATAGGCAGACCTGACCACCACAGAGTTTCCTTCAGGCCATTTCAACCTAACTTAATCTGGAACCTCACGCTGCTAATTTGTGACAGGCGAATAAGTTAGGGAACCTATTCAATCTTCAGTATCGTCATCTGCCAAAGTCCACCATCCCAATTTAGTGATTACCTTTTACTTGATCTTAAAGCAAACATGATTTCCTAAATTAAGGTATGTTGTTCTTAAGTGCTACATGTGCAGAGATGATTCATTGTCCCATGTCAAAATTCTTTGAGGTCAGTGGTGAAAATGAGCCGCCTTTTTCCTCTGTTCCTGAAAAGGTGACACATTACAGATGCCAGGAAATGAAAAAAAACCCAAGGGCAAGAGATGCAGGGAGAATAATGATAGGTTTGTACGTGGGTGTGTTATGGCCAAACATGGGGTAAAACAGGGGGTTTCAGCAAGTGTTAATGACCCAGGAGTCCTAGGACACACTAAACTGACTCATTTTGGCTTCAGAGATTGAAACAACTCAACATTCGCTGTGGTTACACGAGCCAAATGTTTTCTGTCCAAATACAATTGATGACTCCCTCTAAAGTATTTACATAAGCGCTAAATAAAATGATGGTATAAGGTGTCCTGTTTACACATTCTACATTAAGTAATTAGAAAGAGTAGCCCAGACATCCATAATATTCTGAATCCAGCGCATGGGTGACCAGAAATCAATGAAACCTGCATCAACTGCATTAATATTGGTTTACTGACTTGTGAATACCAGCAATGACATCCACCATGTATCCAGAAATATATGGAAACTAATAGAAGTCACATGTGCAAGCATGGATACAAAAAAAATAAAGATTTTAAGAAAGAAAAAACAACTGGAAGAGAAGAGTGTTTACGTGTCCCTTTAAAGCTTCGTACAAACACAGTTAAATTTCTTTCACCAGTTTAGCGTGATGACGGTGTTTACATGATGCATTTTTTTCTCATTTTGCTGATTCTTATTATTACTACAATGAAAGAATTCAACCACACTGAGTGCCCATTAATTGTATAGAATGTAATGCAATGCAAACCAATACTCCTGTAATAAATAAAAGTTAAATACTAAGATCAGTGTTTGTGGAGAGTGCTACATACCTGTAACTGTAGATGTTCAAACCTTCCATTTGTGCACTTTTAGGGCTTCTCGTCCATGTAAGCTTAAAGGTTGGGGTTGACAGTTCATTCTTGACTTTGAAAACAACAAGTTGAAGTCCACTTTAATCTGGATGATTCAGCTTTTTTGAAATTGTGCAGCTATTCATGAAGGTCTGATGTTGTGCCCATTTACAGCTATTTGAATAAACAATTCACCCACCAGAGGCAGAATAAGGACGTTATCTTCCTTCAGATAGCTAGCTAGCTAACTCACTACAGTCATGAAAAGTAGCTAAAGAAAAACAGTGACAAAAATAGCGACAAGCCATTTTTTCTGTTTTCTCGGTGTGATCCTGTGTTTTGTATGAAGCCTCTATTCAATTCAGTCATTCAAAGCTGCTTACTTCACAAGCTCTGTCAGCAAATCATTGTATCTACCTTATTTGTGCCTGCTGATTGCAGGTTGATAGATGTGTTTTCTCTGACATCAACTTTGGAAGACTGGCAGCTCAATACGCACCAAATAATGTTAATATTTATGCCAGGAGTTTTTCTCCATGTTTTATTTTGGAATTCTCTCATGTTATGTCTCTTACTCCCTTGTGCACCTTTCCATTCTCCCTTCTTTTCTTGTTCTCCCACCTCTTTCTTCCTGTCTCACCAGACTTTCTTTGAGTTTCTCTTACTTTCAAATTTCTCTCACTCCAGCTCTCATTTTCCCATCTCACTCCCCGGGAGCTCTAATTTCTACTTCTCCACACCTCTCCATCTCCCTCTCCCTCTCCTTTCACAGGCAGCCAGCTCTTCTCTGCTTTCCAGCTACACCATTATATCATCATCATCATGTACATGCAGAGGGTGCACATTGTTCAACAGTAGAGCATGAATTGTATAAGGAAAACACAGACAACCTTTTGTCTTGTAAAAATCACTACCAGGCTGTTTCCAGTTTGTTGGCCAGTTCTGTGTTTGGGTGATAAACAGCACTGTCTTCTCCTCTTCTCTCTTCCCAGAATCCTATCTACTTTGATTCTGTTGTTACTTACCGAATGAACCATTAATCAATTTTTACCCTCTTTGAAGGTTTCTTCGTCGGAGGTAACGTATACACTTCTGTTAGAGGGTTTAATATGATGTGTTTCTCATAAGACAGTAGTGGGAAAGGCCTGAATCTGCCCCATATATTGTCCATAAGCCAATGTGTTTGTTACAGTTTGTCTTGTGAAAGGCTTCTATTCTTTCCAGGACACTGACCCTCAGCTCAAATAGGAAAAGTATGTTTGGACCGTCTACCCTGTGCTGACAGCATGTTAAATACAATGCGTATGGGCACTCAAGCACTATGTATGTAAAATGTGGATGGGCTGTGTCTTTGTGCGCATGCAAATGTGTGTGCACACTTCCAAGAAATCTGGACAGGGGGCTTATTATTCTGTGTGTTTTGTGAGAGCCTTCAAGTGGAGATATTGGGTCTGTGGTGTGTCACTTTGCCTGATAAAATGAGGAACACATTGAGGGAAAACTGTGTGTGTGTGTGTGTGTGTGTGTGTGTGTGTGTGTGTTAAAATCCAAACTGGTAGACAACCACTCTGGCAACATCTGGCCATGGATCCTTTATAGCTCCTTTAGCACAGAGAAAGACAGTATTGTTTGAGGCAATTACAATAACACACACAAACATCTTGCAGCCCAGCATGTGTGTGTGTGTGTTGACCTACCAGGATGTATTCATGCACAGGAGTGTTTAGTTGGACAGGTTAGTGTGGGACAGCTAGTGTGTCAGATTAACATATTAACTCTGTGTATGAATTGATGCAGCTGGATTTGAAGGGCTTAAATCCTCATATATTGTTAAAACAAAGTACACTTAACTCCACAATTACAACAGTGAAGGTAAAGAGCAGGTGAGGTTGTTATCAAGCATCATGTCACAGAAGTCTACTGCTGCAAATTGAAAAATCAACTAAACTGTGTCTGAATGGCTCTTTACACAGCACCTGTAGTCTTGACAACAGTGACCCATGGTTGCCTTATGACATCATTGCTGGGTCTAATTAGGTTGCTGGGGAAAATCCCCTGCTCTCAGCCCAAACAGCCAGACCACCACGCTTCACATCAGCTAGCTAGCCTTCTAGGAAACACTCTGTGTTTGGGTGGAAACTCATACACACATTAGTGCCTGTGTGCCTGCTAATATGAAGATGCACACACAGATGTTAGACATACTAAAATGTTCATAGACACCAGTGTGTTTATTTGTGTTTATGCTAACACACATGTACACACACACACACACACACACACACACACACACACACACACACACACATTAACGCACTTGCACAGCGCAGCAGCTGTGACCATAGAGAGCCAAAGAACAAAAGTGTCCCACTTTTAAGAAAGAGGATAACTGCTCCAATTTTTACTAGCTTGTTAGTTTTTAAAAAATGCATGTTTTTAGCATACAGCATGTCACTTCTACAGCATAATAGAATTCAGTTTTTTTGCTGGTAATTCTTGCCAGTATTAACCATATTTGTATAAAATATTGCAGTTCAAACATGCTCTCTTAAAATGAGAATTTCAAGCCATTAGACAACAATAGCTATTAAGTAAAATTATTTAACAGATTTTCCACAAACACAAAAAAACAAAACCTGCATGTGTTTTAGAGGATTGTAAAATTCCTCCAATGTTGCAGCTGTCAGAGATTAGGACAGAGACAATGTGTGTCAGACTTTTTCTTTAATACACTTAAGTTGAAGATTTATTTTGCAGCGATGAGAAGAAAAATATTCTCGTGCAGAGTGGCAATACTGAGCCAGCTACAAGACACATAAACAGGAAAAAAAGAGGAGAACATAGGTTAATGAGTCTCTGAGCAACTTGGCATGTTTGATGAATCATCTGTCAGTAAATTCTTATTGTGTGGGTGTTGTGTGTGTCTGCATTTGTGTGGGTGCTGCTTAAAATGCCAAATCGGCTTCATCGATATCACCCAACGGGAATATGGGTTCTTGCCCACTGTCCTCAATTGGAACCCGAGCCAGTGCAAACGGGTGTAACCTCATAATGCAGCAAGGCGTGACTCCGCCAGGGTGTGGTGCCTCAATCATGATATTTATCTCTAACTGCATGTGTGTGTGTGCATTGAGAAAGACAGGCAGAGAGATTGTGTGTGTCTCAATCTGTATGTTGCGGTGTGTTTGATGGCAGGGATGAGAGAGAAGAGGGTGGGAGAAGATAAGGCGGATGAAACGTTGGGAACAGAGGAGAGCGGAAGAGGAGCACAATGTTGTAGAGGAGGTTTGGGAGAAGGAACAGCAAAGGGACCGAAAAGAAAAAAAGAAAGAAGCAGAGAGGAAGACATGAAGGAAACACTGATTCACTGATTGAGTAACTGACTAGTTTATTTTGTAATTGCCTCAAAAAGCAGTGACATAAATAAGAAAATAACTAAATAAAAACAGAGTTAGACGCCTGGAAAGCTAATTTAGTGTTTCTGCTATTGACTCATCCCAAGTATGCTAAAAATCAAAACATGAATGTGACAAAAAGTCTTCGCAGGTCACTTGTCCACCTCACTGCAATGACAAGATTTCAGGAAGTTACTGCTAACAAACAACAATATAAATTAGACAAACAAAGTGTTAATTTGTGAACTTTAGAGGTGCTGGAATTTTTAACCTTTGGACAGAGCCAGGCTAGCTGTTTCCCCCTGTGTCCAGTCTCGGCAAGAAAGCAAAAAAGCCAATATCCCAAGATGTTAAACTATTTCTTTAAGGACAAGAGCACAAATGTTTTAGGCCATATTCAGAACAACATTAGCACTGCATAAAAAGTGTCCTTAGACACTGCATGAGTTTTTAATGGACCACTGCAATGGCACAGTTGGGGTGTCAATGTAGAGGGCTTCAGCATAAAAATGTGCAGACAGGAAAAAAAGTTGAACCTAGCTCAACAAAGCAGGGTAATTCTACTGTTTACCACGCAATCATCAAAACAGAGACTGTTTCAGAGTTGTAAAATCTTGTCTCACAGTGTAAACCATTGTGCAATGCTTGGGCATCTGATAAGTCTTCAAACTTTACCTCTATCAAACTGGTCTTTCTGGATTACATTTTTAGCATCTCAGAGGTAGCTGAAGCAACCTACACCAACCGACACAGCCCCTTCACTGCAATTCGTTTTGCTCAGTGTTGTTTTTAGTCCTAACACCCTGTCAGCAACAGGCAATATTTTAGTTTAGTTAGTTTTCAATAGTTATGGTCACAGTCTATATTTGAAAATAATATTTAAACATTTGGAACATTAGTATTTATTTAAAGTTTTGTTTCTGGCCAGCTGACAAATACAGGTCCAAAGATCATACTTCTTTAAGCTTTGTATTCATCTTCACCAACTCCTGTGGGCTGCTAAATGCTTCACTATATTCACCACCAGTAGTTGCTGTGTCATTACACTACAGTGGGTTGGGTTGAAACAGCTGCCCAGTGCAGCCAAAAATGACACTACAATTGGCTGTTGGCTGAAAGATGATGTGAAGCTCCGTAGGCCTGACAGGAACTGCACTCAAGTGATAATTCTCTGAGTTCATCATTAACATTGACCCCTTTCACATGAAGTCATTTGATCCATAAAAATATTGATTATAGCAGCTTTAAAGATTTTATAATACAGTCAAGAACAAAGCCTCTCAAGCACATGTAAACATTTCACAAAGATTTTAGATTTCTCTCTCAAAGTCACTTCAGAAAGTCAAAACTAAATAATATATAACTATTGTATTACTAGCAGATCAATTTCAAAATGTTTGTTTTTTAGTGGATGAGTTAAAAATTATTTTATGATAGTTTGAAAGTAGAATAGAATAAAATGCACTGGCCTGGCTCCAGGCAGCCTGTAAACAATCATTAACTGTTTCTGTCATCCAGAAACGTGCTCAGTGAATGCTGTCACCCCTCTCTATTCCATGATGCCATTCTTCTTCTGGCAGGGCTGTTGCTTTGGCTAATGGCTCCCATGAGATCACTTCAAAGCCAGCTTCAAAGCCCACTGCAAACTGTCTGAGTGACACACACACACAACATTCACACATCCGGGCAGGTGTGCACCAACACACACTGTCAAATGCTCAGAGTACAGAGTCCCGTCTGTCTGTTGCTAGCTGACATCACCTTTTGATGAAGTGCACCCTGTTTTACACTGGCTAGGGCCGTGTTTGGATTGGGCTGAACTATGAATTGGACTGGGCTGAAACTAATACTGGCTGAATGGAGGATCAGGGAAAGGAAAGCTGGAGGTGAGAATGTAACCAGACCTGAGGCTGTGGCATTTTAGGTCTGGAGTAGTTGGGGCTAGAGCAAAGGTTATTGGGCGGGGCAGAGTGTCTAAAGCTGGAGAAGGGATTGATTTACTGGTGGAAGGGGTGGGGGGTGCTCAAGTTCTGGCTTTGAGCACTTAGAGCAAATATGGGTAGTTATTGGTGTTCAAGGGCAGGACCTCAAAGGGGGTAAGGGGCTTTGAGGTTGGGTTGTTAAGTTGGGTTTGGCCCTGCGGTTGTTGGATATAATCATGAGGGAAGATTGAGCTAGAGAGGTAAAGTAAAAGCAAATTCACTCATTTTATTTGATTTATAGTGGGCAGTGACTTCATTACAGACAAGCACTTTCTGAAGGAGGAGAGAGCAATTACACTGGCATTGTATCCAGAATGTTTTTCTCAGCTGGAGTTAAACCAGCAACCATCCAGGCACCTTCCTAACCAGACAACCTGGGTAGGAAACACTGGGCTGGAGCTGGAGAATGGATCTGAGGATAAAACTCCTGCAGTTGAAATCACATTATGTCACATCATTAATCTCACTCATTTTACACTACTAATCATGGCTCCAATGAGGGCAAGGCGCTGCAGTTGGCAGGCCAACATGTTTCGATAGACATTTTCCAGCATGCTCTCGGCACACTCTAAAGCAGCTGCTTTAAAGGATTAGATGGACCTTGCGGTATGGTGGTATGTCTCTCATACCTCAGCTGCTCCCAGAGCAGTTTTTCTCAGAGTGCATCTTGGTGGATGGCTGTGGTGCAAGTAGGTGAGTCAGTCTGAGTGAAGATGGTAAAAGAGAAAAGAGAAAAGAGACAGGGAGTGACCGTGATAAGGAAAGAACAGTGACATTTATTTACCCTCACCGTAGTTGAAGTTTGTTCCAGATTGTATGTCCTTTCTTGTAAACCTATATAAAGGAGGTGAAGGGGAATAGGCCTTTTTCACAGAAGACGTTTTGACATGTCACTGTAGGAAATGCACTGACATATATATTAAAATGAAGAACGACTGCTTCAGCCCTGTTGTTCACACTGGCTCATTGTCACAATGTAATGTCTTACTGTGACACCTGAATAGAACGGAGCAATCATTACTTTTATTGGTGACACTGACCATGCCCTGGTTCAGACTTTAAAGTCGAAATTACCTTTCGTGACATCCATTTAAACACTGACAGTGGCAGAATTTCAGTCTTAGTATTATTGGATCTCAGTGCTGCATTCGACACGGTCGACTACAACATATTACTAGACAGACTTGAAAACTGGGTTGGACTTTCTGGCACAGTACTAAACTGGTTAGAATCCTACTTAAAGGACAGGGACTACTTTGTGTCTATAGGTAATCACACATCTGAGCTGACAAAAATGACATGTGGAGTTCCCCAAGGCTCCATTCTGGGGCCTCTTTTGTTTTACATTTACATGCTTCCACTGGATTCAGATTACACTCAGATTATGAAAAACAACAAAATATGTTACCGTAATTATGCAGATGACACATTCACATAACCATATCCCCAGGGGACTATGATCCCATACGGGTGCTGAGTAACTGTATTGAGCTGGTCAACGATTGGATGTGCCAGAATTTTCTTCAATTGAACAAAGATAAAACTGAAGTTATTGTTTTTGGAGCCAGGGAGGAACGATTGAAAGTCAGTGCTCAGCCTCAATCTGTAATGTTAAGAACAACAAATCAAGCCAGAAATCTTGGTGTGGTCATGGACTCAGACCTGAATTTGAGGAGCCACATTAAGACAATTACAAAGTCAGCCTACTATCACCTGAAGAATATATCACGGATTAAAGGACTTATGTCTCAGCAAGACCTGGAAAAACTTATCCATGCATTTATCTTCAGTCGACTCGACTACTGTAACAGTGTCCTTACAGGCTCCCTAAGAAATCCATCAGACAGCTGCAGCTGATTCAGAACGCTGCTGCTCGAGTCCTCACTAAGACCAAAAAGGTGGATCACATCACTCCAGTTCTGAGGTCTTTACATTGGCTTCCTGTATGTCAAAGAATTGATTTCAAAATCCTGCTGTTAGTTTATAAAGCACTAAATGGTTTAGGGCCAAAATACATTTCTGATCTTCTGCTTCGTTACAAACCATCCAGACCTCTCAGGTCGTCTGGGGCAGGTCTGCTTTCTGTCCCCAGAGTCAAATCTAAACAAGGAGAAGC
>NC_060152.1:25634873-25644775 GCF_021292245.1 Micropterus dolomieu | reverse complement strand
TTATGTCTCAGCAGGACCTGGAAAAACTTATCCATGCATTTATCTTCAGTCGACTCGACTACTGTAACAGTGTCCTTACAGGGCTCCCTAAGAAATCCATCAGACAGCTGCAGCTGATTCAGAACGCTGCTGCTCGAGTCCTCACTAAGACCAAAAAGGTGGATCACATCACTCCAGTTCTGAGGTCTTTACATTGGCTTCCTGTATGTCAAAGAATTGATTTCAAAATCCTGCTGTTAGTTTATAAAGCACTAAATGGTTTAGGGCCAAAATACATTTCTGATCTTCTGCTTCGTTACAAACCATCCAGACCTCTCAGGTCGTCTGGGGCAGGTCTGCTTTCTGTCCCCAGAGTCAAATCTAAACAAGGAGAAGCAGCGTTCAGTTATAATGCTCCGTATATCTGGAACAAACTCCCAGATAACTGCAGGTCTGCTGAAACTGTCAGTTCTTTTAAATTAAGACTGAAGACTTTTCTTTTTACCATTGCTTTTAATTAAATATTTAAGATTTTTCTTTTTACCACTGCCTTTATAAGTTACACTGCACTGTAACTTTTACTGTCCTGTTTTCTTTTTCTTTGTTTTTAGCTTTTTACCATTGCTTTTAATTAAATATTTACACAGTGAGAAATGAGTAGGTAATTGAGTGAAAAGATAATGAGACTGAGATTGAACAGAGTGAAGGAAGTGGTCTTAAATCTCGCGCCTGAGTGATTTGCAGGAACCTCTGTCCACCTGTAAACGCGCAGGTGGGTCCAGAGTATAACTGGATCAAAGCGGCCTGCAGACAGACATGTCCTGGTTTCTCTGTAGTGTCCGAGGGTTTTTGGAGTTTCAGTGGACCCAAAGATTGCTATGGACCCGAGTACAGACTAACTAGAGAGAGCAGATTAAGTGTACTTCTCTGTTTATTCTCTTTGTAACTCAATTATTTGCTCAACCCCTCAGCCTGTTTTTATTTTCCATTTAACTCTTTTAACCCTGATTGTACACTGCACTGTAACTTTTATTATTTTTTTAATGTGTATTTTTTCAATTTTCTATGTTGCTTTTAAACTTTTTTATATTTCCCTGTTGCTTTTATGTTTTATGTAAAGCACTTTGAATTACCTTGTTGTTGAAATGTGCTATACAAATAAACTTGCCTTGCCTTGCCTTGCCTTGCCTTGCCTTACCTTCATGCAACTGACACACTCTTTTTGTGCTGTTATGAACTTATCACCTGCCATCATTCCATGGCAACATACAGGTGTTGCTTAATTATTCTGTTACATTTAGCTGACTATTCTGCAAGACCTGGAAAAAGACTATCCAGCCCAGCAAGCCATAACTACTGACTAATGACCATTTCCTCCAGCTAAGCATCAAAAGAATTAACAGCTGCCATTTTGCCATACAAACGAAATAGCAGCATAGAAGAAGTAAAGCGAATGCGCCCAAAATGTGGCAGGCATCATTTATATTCTATCATTCTATTGGTTGGGGGATTTTGACAGGGTTATTGCACAAAAGATCCGACAGCAGAGCAGATATATGATAGCAAACGCTTCACGAGTGCACAGAAACAGCCTGAGCATGAGGAGAAGGGCAAGCAACAACATATGAGTGCAAGCACAAGGTTTGAGCAGGAGCAGAGCAAATCTAAGGGCAGGGTTTTGAGGGAAAGTGTTGCAAAATCTGAATAGGAAATCAGAAAGTCATGCTCTCAAATTGAAAGACCTCGCTCTTGAATAAAGTTAGGAAAATGATCCCATATGATTCTCTCTGTGGATTCTGTTTTGACACTGAACTTGATTGTGAAACAAAAACAACTTGTCAGTCATTTGAGATATGCATGAGATTACTGATCGGTCTCAAATGGGTTGATACTCTAGTATTTCTGCTATAATGTGGATAGCTTTTGTTAGGTTGTCAGTTGCGTTGCGAGGTGTTCTTTTGTTTTCATTTGCTTTATCTTATGTTGGCCATGTGTGCATACTGATTGTTTATGAAGTTATGGAAATATACGGCAATATTCAGACCACTACTTATACTGAGCAAATGAACTGTGAGAGTTATATCACCACATGTCATACTGGCAACTTAAGATAAATGTTCTTTTGCCCACAAACTGCAACCCCTGTGATATTGGAAAGGGTAGAAGATGGTCCAACAGTGAGGAGGATTCATTTCACAGGAGTAACCAGATTCAAATCCTTTCAAAATCGATTCATTTGATTCACCTTTGGAAATTCTCCCTGCAGCAACCTCAGATTACTTGGATTAATTAATTACTTAACCTTATATTACAGAATATAATACCTGCATATAAAATACACATGCAAATGTCACTAAATTGTGTATTTGTACATTCATGTCAGAGAATCTGCTATTTCCATGGAAGGAGGTAAAAAAGAGAAACATATCTAAAGGTAAAGACTTACAGTCCTTACAAAGTACTTATGATATCAGCACCTACTGATTTCCCACTATTAGTGGTATTGTGGCTGACTCCTGCATTGCAGTAATTCACCCCTACAGATGATCAGCACTTTCTACTTTCTTTTTTGCTTTGGCAGAGAAACACTTGAAGCCTGTTGAGAGCTAACATAATTCTGACTTGAGTGAGCGAATTAGGTTGTATTATTGTTATTATTAATGTATTTAGTGAGTTGCTGAATAGGATAATTTCAGTCATGAATGATATGTTCTTTTTTTAAATTAGAGAAGGAGTGAATTTTCATGTTGGCTCAGGCTTGTGTCAGTCATAAAGGGAAGCAAAAAGGCTTTGCAGTCCTGTGAAGAAAACCTAATCCGTTATCACTACATGTCAGGTAGGTTGCTAATAACAAAGACAAGCATTGCTGTGAGGAGGTTATGATCATGACTACAAAACTGCAAGAAAGTAATGAAGGCAGGGTCTACCTGCCTTCATTACTTTCTTGCAGTTTTGTAGGCCAAACATTGTGTTTCAAGTAGGCTATCACATTTTTTTTGCAAATTGGTAGGATTGCCAATACACACACTTTTGAAGAGTGATGTGAAAACAATGTGAATAAACTGATGGATTCTAAGAAAACATTATTTTTCAAAGCTTCTAGAAATGCTCCAAAGGGACTATGTGGTTTCATGGTTGTGCCAACAGGAAGTGCTTGCAGGGCTTATGATCAGTTTATTTGGTCAGCATTGCAATGTGTTTATGACAGAAGGACACATTTTTCAACACATATTTGGTTTCAGTTGTTGTCAAAGAAGCTAGAACCATCTGCTTAAGAGGCTTTGGTCAAAACAAAATTTCCAGAAAATGTTACCTCGCCTCCCCTCCCCCCTAGAAGTGAACAAATAAAATGTGTGGAGGAAAATTTTCTCTGAGCCAGAATCATCCACAGAGCTGACAAACATGTATCCTGGATGTGTAGTTAGAGGAGGTTTGATGTAAATGAACGTTGCTGATTTGTAACAATACCTGAGCCCAACACAAGTTTTATGTAGAATTTATCTCTGACATTGTATTTCACAAAATGTGAAAGAGAGAATGATAATATGCAACAATGGTAGTAAATTATATCAAAGACAAACTTACCGTATCAATGGCACGGGGGGGATACTACTCCAGTAACCAAACCAATTACATAGAAATGAAGCTAATAGAACTTTTTATAATAAAGATTTTGTGTTTCAGCTGTATTTTAAAGCACTAAGGTTGGAGATTTATGTATTTATTCACATTATAAAATATAAGTACTGGAGCTGGCTACATTATCAATTTGTAAAGATGGAGCTGCATCTATTTTGAAAACCATGGGCAAATTACAAACATTTATCATATGGAACATATATTATTCATATTATTCAAACACATTGATACAAATATCCTTTTTTGAAACATTTTCAGATAAATTAAATTCAATATGGTTATCTAAGAGAACCTTTCAGCCCCATCTGCCTCCAAGGACCTTCAGATTAACACTGTGACTTTTGCCCCACATTCCAGGACACATCCTCTCCTGTGATCTCCAGTTTTAATGTCTCCTTTCCTTCCCCTTTCCCTTTCACCTCTTCCATTGCACCCCTTCTCTCGCTCTCCTAAAACCTCCCTTTTTTGTACTTTCCTCTACATTTGTTTTCTTCTCTACCCTCTCTTCCACTTTCTTGCCTCTCCTCCCCCTCTTCACCACCACCTCCTTGCCTTTTGGTATGTTAGTAACTATTGTTCCTGGTGGGGGAGGCTGTTCAATTTGGAGAGAGCCTTACCCCCTGCATTGACATCTGTTGCCTGCTACCACTGAGTCACACACACACACACACACACACACACACACTGCCTCTGTTTCATCTTAAATTGTGTTAACCCTCTCACATTCTCACTTCTTCCACAGTCCTATGTCCCTGTTTGTCCTTCTCTTTGTCTCCCTCATTCTCCATCACTCACTCATACATTTTGTCCCCATCTCCCAATCCTCCTATTTCTTTCTGTCATGTTCTTACCCCCCACTTCTCTCTTTATCTCTCCCATCAGGTCTATTAGGGGAACAGGGGAACCCAGAGACCAAGACATTAAAAGAGCACATATTGCTCGTATTGCACAATAATCTTCACCTTTGCCCATGCACAGTAATTCTGTTTAACTCTAAGTCACATGTGGTGGAGGTCTGCATGGGGTCTGTCAGTCGGTCCGCTACATTGGTCCAGTGCGAAATATCTCGACAACTATTGGATGGATTGCCGTGAAATTTTGTACAGACATTCATGGATGAACCGTACTGACTTTGGTGATCCCCTGGCTTTCCTTTCCCCATCGCTTTGTTTCACATGATGTGACTTAGAAAATGAAAGTCTTGAAGCTGTTGAACTCCTTTCAAAATGTCCTTTAAGATGCACAGTGGGGACAATATAATCTCTGATGCCTTTGTTTAGCTAAGGAAGCAAACATATCTCACAAACACACACAAATGAATTGACTACAAAACATTTATGCTAATTTCAATATAACGCCATAAACAAAGAACCAAGAAGACTGGGAGAGTCAACTGGCAACTTTGCGCAATCAAAGATGCTTTTTGCCATGTGTTGTGTTGTCAATTAGCCATTAACTGTTGGCAGATGTACTTTCCTGATCAAGTGTTAGTTCATCCCATTCATGTTAATCCACTTTCAGCACCAGGCTTCATCACATTTTCAATGCCTTTGATTGATGTTGTCTGAGGGGCACCCGTGGGGGAAAGAGAGAGAGAGAAAGTCAGGGAGAGAGAAATTTATAAAACCCTTCATCCATCACAATCACTGATCAAATCCATGTCTAAGCCTCAGCCAAGCAAAAATCAAAACAATCCTCCCTTCAGAATCAGAGCAGCATTTAGATGAAAACTCCAAATCTTGGATTCAGTGCCAGAGTCAGAGCCAGAGAAACTTGTTATACCCTACATACAAGTAAACCATCTGCGTGGCCTTCAGGATGATCAATGGGTGGTCTAAAACACAGGCTTTGAGTGCCTCCATAAGGTTAAGCTGTGGATCTTGTTTAATAAAAACACAAGGAAGGTGAGATTTTCCAAAATCATACAGGTAGTATTTTGTTATTCAACCCAAATTATTACAGCGGTTTCTTTTAAGCCCCTAGTATCAGACTCCTGTCTTGTGTAATCTTGTCATCTGTCAACACTAGTTATTCAAGCCAAATTGACACATGACAGATAAAACTGATTATGTATCTTTCACAAAAGATGCTGTTATTTGCCAGTCAAGAATTGTGTCAATATGTTGGCTAAGTTGTGTTAACTTCCTAATAACTCAACTTACTTAATAAATCCCATATTTTACTATGTAGTATGTTCAATAATTTTGTGATTTTGCACTCTTAACATAGCATGTTACAGCCATAGGCGAAGTACATACACTGTGGTATAACTTGATATGACGCTAGTATCTGTGAACATTTGGTGCAGCTATGTGCGTCCTCCTGCCTGGTAGTAGGTTTGTATAAAGGTTTGATTCACGTGGCATGCGAAATGGCATAACTTGGCCACATTTCTCTCACGATTGTCAACTATCCGGGTCAGCTCAAAATTGAGGGCTTTCAAGACACATGCTGAGACTTCAAAATGGCAATTTTGTTCAATGTTCGCACAATCAAGTTGTTACTATAGTTAAGTTTGGACTGTGCATCTCTTTATTTGGTTACATTGGATGAATGTGTAAATCCATTATGGTACATCCCTGGCTTACAGCCTAGAAACAGTTTCTGTGTTGGTTGGCACTGTGAATCCCCAAAGCTTGAGTTTTCTTGTGTTTGAGTTTGTCTCCTCTAGGGGCCTGAATTGCATGATTAGCTTGGAGGAGATTCCACATTGAATAGTATGTGTGTGAAGTTGGATTTCAGCCACAAACCGCTACCTGTAACACCTGGATCCCCTGCACTTCATTCGCGCCTAATCAAATTCTCTGTGCCACAAATGACTTCAAGCTCAACAACATAGTCAAGAAATGCTAATTATTACATAGTATGATGTTAATATTGTTTAAGAAGCATGCAACATTGTGGGGGGAAAAGCCCATACAGATGCTACAGTATGCAGTACATATAGTATTGTATTTAGAAATGTGCTTGCATTGTACCATTGATGAAAACATATTTATCCTGTACATTTCTACAGTGAAATATCAGATCAAATCAAACTTGACCATCGTTCTTGTACTCTTTACACCAAACCAAGCTATTGTATTATTTCCTGTGTATGTAAATGTAAGCAAACATCACAGAGAACATTGCTACAGAGGAAGGTATAGCATCTGTGCTGTGATTTCTGCATTTATATTGGATTAGTTACAGTAATACTGAGCCTAAATTAAGACATTTTTCCAGGAGTCACTGGGCTTGTGGTTATGCTACATTTCAAGAGAGGCATTCACACATGCAGATGCTAGATGTTTCCAGAGGGACAATAACTGTCAAATTTAACAAGTAAATTCATTCAATTTTGCAAAAAAAACGCCTATTGTAGATTAAATGCACAATGCAAGCTTCACTGACACTGCATAACGCGATGTGCACAGTACGCCAAAATGCAAGACATCACCCACATTATGTGTCTAATCCCTTGAAATTCATTGTAAATCTAAATTTTTGACATAATCATCAACTTTACCAGTATTGGTGTGATTATAGTAAAGTGTCACTGCTATTGGTTCTATGGTTCAGTTTTATAAAATATTCAAATTTGGTGTATCTTTTTTATAGCCCCTTTGACTTTTTCTTCTCCCCCTATCTTTATTCCTCAGCCATCCCTGTCCCTTCTTCCCGTCTCTTTAACTTTGTTTCCTCGTCATCATGCCTACCATATATGTTTCCGAGACCACAGCCAAAGTTGAGTCAGGGAATTACATTGAGATTTACTGGTGCCAAGAAACACAGCAGTGTGTTGCTTTAGACACAGACTCTTGTCAAGTCCTCTAGAGGGAAAATTCAAGTATTTGGCTATAATGTAATGGTATTCACGATGTATACACAACTAAAAAAGACACATGCTTTGAGTCCAATGAAGAGTGAAAATTAGTACATGAGACACTGACCTAGGAGCCAGATTTTGTTGATATTTGAAGCTACTTAATGGTAAACATCTCTTGATGTTAAATACAAGTGCATTTTATTGCCAGTAAAATGAATTGACACCAGAAATAACAAGACTCACACAGCTCAGGGTATTATTACATTGAACATACTGTAGCTACCAATCAGAACAGAAGAGTGAAATAACCATTCTGAATCACATCCACAAATATCTTGTCAGTAAGACTGTAAGGAATGAGTCAAATTTGGACAATCATTGTTCTACCAAAGAAATTAAATGACTTCCCAAATATCTTAACAGTTAATACAATGTGCTAATGGTCACACGTTCAGTTGAATTTTGTTATTCAATTTTGTTATTGCTTTCTGTGTGGAGTTTGCATATTCTCGCCGTGTGCTCTGACTTCCTCCCACAGTCCAAAGGCATGCAGGTTAATAGGTTAATTGTGTCATTGTGTCAATATGTGTCAGCCCTTTGACTGTTCAACCATTCAACGAGCACTTTAATTGCAGTACACAGTAACTGTGCCGTTATTCACCAGACTACACATAAAGTAGCATGTTAATATTGTTACAGTAGCAAATGTTTTCTCGTTGTATGTCTGGCAAAGAAAAATAAGGGATAAATAATGTTATGGCCATAACAGCTTTAAATGAATCTTAACAAGGACCTTCTACAGTGGGAAGAATTTGTGGTGCAGTTTCAGTAGATCATTTTCAGCACTTAGCCACCCACTTGTATTTCCCATAGATCTGCCAGACTAAAATTCACTCTCCTATGAAGAAGCCGATAAGTCTCTTGGCAAAATTAGAATACACTTCACCACAATCGGTAACTCCTTGAACACGTTTTATTACCAGTAGTGTGTAACCACAATCATAGATCTCTATTCTAGTCCAGTCTTGCCTTTATATTCTTTGGATTTGAGGACAGTCTCTCTCATGGCCAAGTTATAAAAGGTTTCGTGAACAGCTACAACCGTGCTGATGATAATGATACACAAAGCATCTGCTGGTGGTCTGCATCCAAACCAAAGCTACATAAAATGGTTACGCTAATGGATCATTTTGTCTCAAAGCAAATATATCAGTGCTTCAGTATGGTAAGAGCTGGCTTGTGCTGAATTTTTTCACACTCGAGTAACTAAAATGTGTTCAGCAGTGTGCAGGACATAAAATGTTCATCATATCCTGCAGAAATGTTACAGAGAGAATGTTTTTGAAAAAGTGGTTCAATTTCCATTGACCTTCAAGCATCCGTGGCATTTTAAAATGCTGCACTGTTGGCTTGATCCATGATTGAAGAAACATTCAGCTGTACAGCTGACGGCGGTGTCAAAAGTCAATGTCAGGCAAACATTGGTGAAAGTGGTGTTTGTGCACAGCGTGGGATCCTGGCTCTGAAAAACATGTATGTCATAAAGTCTTCATGTTCAGACAAATATTTAATGAGAATGTTGCTATATGTGATATGTTTGGTGAAGAACCTGACAGATGCTGCAATTTCTTTTTTTTTGTTGTTGTTTTTTCTGGCATTTTTACCATTATTGGATAGACAGCTGCAGAGAAAGAGAGAGAGTAGATGACATGAAACAAAGGGCCCCGGGTTGGAATCGAACATGGTCTGCTGCAGTAAAGATTCAGCCTCAATGGTACCATGTGATCTACCAGGGCAACCCACACTGTCATTTATCTCTCTGTAGAGTTGGATATCTGTGGTGTGAATACCGTCTGTGAATCACTCCAATGATGTAGGTGTACAATAGGTGCTGTGGATCCAGCTGACTGCCAAATATTTCTTTCTGAATACTTTAGCATGTTGGGCCGCTCTTCACAAGGGGGATTACTGTGTTAGACAAGGCCTACGTATGTTCAGATGTAATGCCCTGCACCTGAGGCTGCAGCTAGATTACTTTTGCAGCTTGACTTGAACAATACACAGAATGTCAAACAATGATGATGTCCTAGTGGCTAGCGAAATTGCTGTCAATCTAAGATTGCTAAATAAAGACAAGTTTATTTGAGATTTTTACCAAAGAGACAAAATGTAGTATATTGATTTAATTTAATTTGAGACATCAACACCAAGTTACAGGACTTCGCCACTGTGAAGTGGTTCTTTATTTCACCAAGACATTAATCCCTTTAACAAAAGAGGCAAGTGTCTTCAAGAACCATTCAGAAATCCTACCACATTACTATTACTTAATATCTTTATTTCTGTTTATTTCTTTTGTGTGTGTGTGTGTGTGTGTGTGTGTGTGTGTGTGTGTGTGTGTGTGTGTGTGTGTGTGTGTGCATCGACTGCTGTATTTGTCTGTGTCCAAACTCAACAGCCTGGCTTTAAGCTTTTC
>NC_060152.1:25617894-25634773 GCF_021292245.1 Micropterus dolomieu | reverse complement strand
ATTAGCTTGGAGGAGATTCCACATTGAATAGTATGTGTGTGAAGTTGGATTTCAGCCACAAACCGCTACCTGTAACACCTGGATCCCCTGCACTTCATTCGCGCCTAATCAAATTCTCTGTGCCACAAATGACTTCAAGCTCAACAACATAGTCAAGAAATGCTAATTATTACATAGTATGATGTTAATATTGTTTAAGAAGCATGCAACATTGTGGGGGGAAAAGCCCATACAGATGCTACAGTATGCAGTACATATAGTATTGTATTTAGAAATGTGCTTGCATTGTACCATTGATGAAAACATATTTATCCTGTACATTTCTACAGTGAAATATCAGATCAAATCAAACTTGACCATCGTTCTTGTACTCTTTACACCAAACCAAGCTATTGTATTATTTCCTGTGTATGTAAATGTAAGCAAACATCACAGAGAACATTGCTACAGAGGAAGGTATAGCATCTGTGCTGTGATTTCTGCATTTATATTGGATTAGTTACAGTAATACTGAGCCTAAATTAAGACATTTTTCCAGGAGTCACTGGGCTTGTGGTTATGCTACATTTCAAGAGAGGCATTCACACATGCAGATGCTAGATGTTTCCAGAGGGACAATAACTGTCAAATTTAACAAGTAAATTCATTCAATTTTGCAAAAAAAACGCCTATTGTAGATTAAATGCACAATGCAAGCTTCACTGACACTGCATAACGCGATGTGCACAGTACGCCAAAATGCAAGACATCACCCACATTATGTGTCTAATCCCTTGAAATTCATTGTAAATCTAAATTTTTGACATAATCATCAACTTTACCAGTATTGGTGTGATTATAGTAAAGTGTCACTGCTATTGGTTCTATGGTTCAGTTTTATAAAATATTCAAATTTGGTGTATCTTTTTTATAGCCCCTTTGACTTTTTCTTCTCCCCCTATCTTTATTCCTCAGCCATCCCTGTCCCTTCTTCCCGTCTCTTTAACTTTGTTTCCTCGTCATCATGCCTACCATATATGTTTCCGAGACCACAGCCAAAGTTGAGTCAGGGAATTACATTGAGATTTACTGGTGCCAAGAAACACAGCAGTGTGTTGCTTTAGACACAGACTCTTGTCAAGTCCTCTAGAGGGAAAATTCAAGTATTTGGCTATAATGTAATGGTATTCACGATGTATACACAACTAAAAAAGACACATGCTTTGAGTCCAATGAAGAGTGAAAATTAGTACATGAGACACTGACCTAGGAGCCAGATTTTGTTGATATTTGAAGCTACTTAATGGTAAACATCTCTTGATGTTAAATACAAGTGCATTTTATTGCCAGTAAAATGAATTGACACCAGAAATAACAAGACTCACACAGCTCAGGGTATTATTACATTGAACATACTGTAGCTACCAATCAGAACAGAAGAGTGAAATAACCATTCTGAATCACATCCACAAATATCTTGTCAGTAAGACTGTAAGGAATGAGTCAAATTTGGACAATCATTGTTCTACCAAAGAAATTAAATGACTTCCCAAATATCTTAACAGTTAATACAATGTGCTAATGGTCACACGTTCAGTTGAATTTTGTTATTCAATTTTGTTATTGCTTTCTGTGTGGAGTTTGCATATTCTCGCCGTGTGCTCTGACTTCCTCCCACAGTCCAAAGGCATGCAGGTTAATAGGTTAATTGTGTCATTGTGTCAATATGTGTCAGCCCTTTGACTGTTCAACCATTCAACGAGCACTTTAATTGCAGTACACAGTAACTGTGCCGTTATTCACCAGACTACACATAAAGTAGCATGTTAATATTGTTACAGTAGCAAATGTTTTCTCGTTGTATGTCTGGCAAAGAAAAATAAGGGATAAATAATGTTATGGCCATAACAGCTTTAAATGAATCTTAACAAGGACCTTCTACAGTGGGAAGAATTTGTGGTGCAGTTTCAGTAGATCATTTTCAGCACTTAGCCACCCACTTGTATTTCCCATAGATCTGCCAGACTAAAATTCACTCTCCTATGAAGAAGCCGATAAGTCTCTTGGCAAAATTAGAATACACTTCACCACAATCGGTAACTCCTTGAACACGTTTTATTACCAGTAGTGTGTAACCACAATCATAGATCTCTATTCTAGTCCAGTCTTGCCTTTATATTCTTTGGATTTGAGGACAGTCTCTCTCATGGCCAAGTTATAAAAGGTTTCGTGAACAGCTACAACCGTGCTGATGATAATGATACACAAAGCATCTGCTGGTGGTCTGCATCCAAACCAAAGCTACATAAAATGGTTACGCTAATGGATCATTTTGTCTCAAAGCAAATATATCAGTGCTTCAGTATGGTAAGAGCTGGCTTGTGCTGAATTTTTTCACACTCGAGTAACTAAAATGTGTTCAGCAGTGTGCAGGACATAAAATGTTCATCATATCCTGCAGAAATGTTACAGAGAGAATGTTTTTGAAAAAGTGGTTCAATTTCCATTGACCTTCAAGCATCCGTGGCATTTTAAAATGCTGCACTGTTGGCTTGATCCATGATTGAAGAAACATTCAGCTGTACAGCTGACGGCGGTGTCAAAAGTCAATGTCAGGCAAACATTGGTGAAAGTGGTGTTTGTGCACAGCGTGGGATCCTGGCTCTGAAAAACATGTATGTCATAAAGTCTTCATGTTCAGACAAATATTTAATGAGAATGTTGCTATATGTGATATGTTTGGTGAAGAACCTGACAGATGCTGCAATTTCTTTTTTTTTGTTGTTGTTTTTTCTGGCATTTTTACCATTATTGGATAGACAGCTGCAGAGAAAGAGAGAGAGTAGATGACATGAAACAAAGGGCCCCGGGTTGGAATCGAACATGGTCTGCTGCAGTAAAGATTCAGCCTCAATGGTACCATGTGATCTACCAGGGCAACCCACACTGTCATTTATCTCTCTGTAGAGTTGGATATCTGTGGTGTGAATACCGTCTGTGAATCACTCCAATGATGTAGGTGTACAATAGGTGCTGTGGATCCAGCTGACTGCCAAATATTTCTTTCTGAATACTTTAGCATGTTGGGCCGCTCTTCACAAGGGGGATTACTGTGTTAGACAAGGCCTACGTATGTTCAGATGTAATGCCCTGCACCTGAGGCTGCAGCTAGATTACTTTTGCAGCTTGACTTGAACAATACACAGAATGTCAAACAATGATGATGTCCTAGTGGCTAGCGAAATTGCTGTCAATCTAAGATTGCTAAATAAAGACAAGTTTATTTGAGATTTTTACCAAAGAGACAAAATGTAGTATATTGATTTAATTTAATTTGAGACATCAACACCAAGTTACAGGACTTCGCCACTGTGAAGTGGTTCTTTATTTCACCAAGACATTAATCCCTTTAACAAAAGAGGCAAGTGTCTTCAAGAACCATTCAGAAATCCTACCACATTACTATTACTTAATATCTTTATTTCTGTTTATTTCTTTTGTGTGTGTGTGTGTGTGTGTGTGTGTGTGTGTGTGTGTGTGTGTGTGTGTGTGTTTAGTGTTGTCTAAGCTGCCACCATTTTAAAGCTGACCAGTAACAGTAGAGAGAGCATGACGCACATATGCATAGCTAACACTTTAGACAGTTCATTGAGCTGTTAGCTTCAAAGCGCGGGAACAGCATGCCAAATAAGGCCTGTAGCACAATAACCTACAGACACACACTCACACATAGACCCTTTCATCCTTCTAAACGCATTCAGATGCCCAAAAGTAACCCCCACCCTCCCCCAGTTTCTTACACCATCTCACACTCAGAGGAAATGAAGGAGGCCAGTGCAGCTCTTAATTGCTGGCATCTGATAACATACGTGGACACACACAGCATTGAGGGGGCTCATGGCACTCACGGCCATGCACACACAAAGGCACAGACACACCACAGTGAAAGTGGTGCTGCATAATCTTATCAGCAGGGACTGGACAAATGCATCTAAATAAGTAAAACGTCTAGTCAGATCACTGTCCTGGCTCCGCTCACACCTTCTCTTATCACAGAGGAGAAAGAGTCTCAGTGTAGTTCAGGGACAAATAAACCTCAGAAACCTAACTGCAAAGCTACATGCGTATCAGTACATGTGTTGTAGTATTCAAATATGCTGATCTAGTTTTATACATTGAAAACGGAGGTCTGAACATCATCTAAGTGTGTATACATAAGCCTATTGGCATCACACATCATTGTTTTCAAAGTAAACAATGATGTTTGATGTTGTTTCAAGGAAGCCTGTTCATAGAGACTTTCATGACTGAAAAAATAAAGACGACCACTTCCCTGTATAAACATGTCTGAATTACCAGCCTCAAGAGGGAGATTTTGTCAGAGATTTTTTTTCACTGCAGTTGTCAACAAGTTTGATAAGAAAATAAAGTTGCTTCCTGATGCAGAAACCGGAGAAGTATTATATCAAACCAGTCACTTTGAGGCAATACTAGGATTTTACCGCTAACTGATTGGAGTGACTCCTTTTCATCAAGAGCTGTGTTATAACTGGCGGCCACTCTGAAAAGTAAAGATGCAGACAAATTGAAGTGATTTTCATTTTGTCAGCTTACCGCGAGCTCGTCCAGAATGAGAAATTAGATCTGTTATTATTCAAATAAAAGAGCAGTGGGAAACTTCAAACTGTTCAATTTGTGTTCCTCCCTGCAGATGAGACAGAAGCCAATCCAGCTGGAAAAAAAACACTGCCGTTCACGAGGAAAGATGTTTCGCCAAATCAGTATGAAGGAATCACACGAGAACCATCTTGTCAGGATTGTTTTGAGTGAAAAAGGTTCAGGACTGTATTTTCATTTATAGTCAGTGTCTCGCTCAGCATGATAATTATGGTCATATCTGAACTTTACAACTGACTCTCTGAGCTGAAGGAATATATTTGCTATATTACATTAGCAGCAGTTTAATTTAGGACACAAGGGTAACAAATACAAGCTACAATTGAGTAGTTACATTGGATCAAACACTGGTTTTGCTTTAAACTTAAACTAGTATCCCAATTGACTGTTTGCTGAGCCCTGCAGCTTAGAATCCTGTTGCTATGCCAGCTTTCTGTTCTTGTACAGCACATATGCAGTTTACAGTGATAACAAGGGGATTTACCACTTGAAAGCTCTGCCACTGAACATTGAAAAAAGCTTTTTTTTTAATTCTAGTCTCCAACCACTGACTCCAAACAAAACTGCTGATTTAATCTGCTGTAGGTATCTTGTAAATTAAGCTAATGTTAGCTGCATGAGTTTAAATGCTGTCTTGGCTAACTTGTTATAAAACAGGAATCCCATTAAAGGGTCTTAGACATGCTTGATGGACACATACGTGATATCATGTTACCATACAAGAAATAAAGAAAAAGCATTGTGGAGCTAGTTATCATTGTTATTATTATAAAAGAATGAAATGGAAAAATGGGAAATCTATTGGGCTATTTCATGCAAACATAACTTTTAATATAATGTTATAAAATGCTACGTGGACAAGCAAGACAGAGTAGGGGAGAACAGGTATGGTTGAAATAAGGGAAGAGTTGTAACAACACCAATTCCACCAATTAGAGATAAGATAGCAGTCATGAAATCATTTCAGTATTTACCTACTTCCTCACCAAACAGGCATGGTGGTTGTCAAAGCAGGAAACAGACACATTCAGGATTTATAGAGGAAAAGAGTGATTATGAGGTTAAAAAAAAGTAAATTATTTGAGCAAGACTACATTTTGTATGATATACATAAGATTGAATTGTAGTTTCTTAAACAACAGGTTTTGCATTTTTCACCTGCTAATTTCAAACCACGATGCTAATACAACACAATGGCTGACAGGGGTTGGGGTGGGTTGTAACAGCATTCATTTGTCAGCACTGTGACCAGTGCTTGAAGTGGTGCCAGTACTCCCCAGCACGTGTTGTACACATGCTGGTGCATGTATCGGCCCCCAATCTTTTCCCTACTCTATCTCCGCTGGTGGAAAGGGCAAAAAAGAATCATGGAAGCTTGTGAGAAGTGCTTGTGCACAAGGAAAAGTCCTGATATGTCAAAGCGTAGTGTTAGTGCTGCATCCATTTTTGCTTCTTTTGTCTAAGTGTTACAACCTACCCCGGTAGTGGGGTAGGTTACAACAAAGGAACACCATGTATTTGACATGAACTCATGACTTCTATGATATTCTTGTACATGATTGATTTGATACCATTTGCAGTAAACAAATGTGGGTACTATAGGTAAAAAACTCAGTGAGCAAAAAGTGTTACAACCATCCCCAGCCTCCCCTTTATTAATGCTGTTTGCATTTTCAAACAGTATGTTTCAGTTTTAACTTTAAAAGAGAAAATGCTTTGAGGAGGTTGACAAACCAATGTGTTTTGTTAATGCTCAGGTAATATTTCAGATAAAGGAGTTTGGCTACGGTTTCTTGAGTGAAAAATTCCCTAAATCCAGTAGCAAGACAGCTGCTAATGTTATAGTATCATCCCTGATCTTCCACACGGTGGATGTACTGATACTCCAAGTTGGCGATATTTTGTATATAAATATAAGAGTAACAGCGATATTATGGTTTGTTTTCTTGCCTTCAGAAGCCATTTGTTGCACACAGTAGAAAAACAACTTCCACAGACCTGAAAATTGCCTGTGCTCCATAATAATCCATCACAGTTATGACAAGGCCTTTATTTGGGATTGGCAACAAGTCGGTTTTATTTGTTATTTCATTTTGCCTAAATTGTGTGTTTTATATCAAGCGTGTGCATTATGATGTTATGCTCTGCTTACAGCCAATCACCAGCAGGAAGAAATGGAAGTGTCTGCCAGGAAATAATCCCTCAAACCCCTAGATTGTCACATCCATTTTTAGTGAGGGCTTCTTTGTTGCCCTGACAACAAAGAGTAGTATTTCATATTTTATAACCAAGGGAAAAGAAGTCCATTTTGAATATAACAGATTTACAAAAAACATGACTTAGAAAATGATTGGGGAATTTTAACAAGGCAGTAGCAAAAATGCATCTAAATGACACCTATAATTTTCTTCCTATTACTCTGGTTAAACAGAAAGCTTGACTCATTTCATTTCTGAAGTAGTCATTTGACTTTTTCCATTGTTAACCCTTTTTAACCCTGTTTATTTCTGGATTTGTAATCTTTTAGATAAAGTCTTCTGCTTTGCTCCTTGGGTTGCAGGGCATGGCTTTAAATAGAGGAAACTAAGTGGGTGATCATGTTGTTTCAGCCTTGTTAACAACACACAAGCAAGAACATCCCACACCACAGACCCCCACATCGCCCCGAACTCCCTGTTCCCATGCTGACTGACAGTCTGCAAACATCATCCATCAACCAGCCAGTAACTGTCCAAGCCATCCAATCAACTGGTTGCCCAGTCGCTGACATTATACTCTGTTGGCCAACCAGCATGCCAGTTGTGCAGCCTGTCAGACACCCAGAGAGCAAGTCACAAATCAGTGATTCAAGCAGCACCAGTCAGTCAGCACCTTTTGGTTCTTGCTATCAGGAAGAATTTCCTGTCACTGTCTTCTCCTCCCATAACACCTGGACACACACACACACACACACACGCCTGCAGACCTGATGCAGACACTTGCATAAAGATAGGCACCCACAGGATCAAGCCAGCCAAATGGCATTCTTGTCACATTTTGTTACACCTTGTTCTCAAACAAGCAACAGTTCCTCCACTGAAGTCTCAGATCTCTCCAACAGATGTTTCTCTTTCAAGTAATCAGAGTGTCTACCTGCAGAGCTCTGCGGTCACTTTGGCTCTTGTGTATTCCACCATTTAAAACCACAGGACTTGAAAGGGTCTTTGCCTGCAGTTGGCTGTTAGCTCATGATCTTATCCAACGTGACTTACCATGAATTAGCAGATTTTAGTGTTGCCTCTGAGTGTAGGTTGCAGCTTAAACCCATCACTTTAATTTGTTTTGTGTTTTTAGGTAACATTTTACATTTTATTTGTAATTTGAAATGACATACAAAGTATAAATCAGTGTAGGGCTTCCTGTTCACAACTACAGTACATTGCTATATATATGAACTAAGATACCTTTGGGTAATCAAAAGCATATGCTGAACAGAATTATCTCTGTTAATATGTGTTTTCTTTTAGCTGTACAGGTTCAAATGTTGTTAGAAATAATGAAACTATGATGTGAGAGTTTTTATATTCAGATGCATAGGTGCCCCTGTTTCTGAATCCTTTGGTCTTGTCACAAGCAGCTGTTCAGTTAATAATGAGTTTATTACCTTTAAGGATACAATATATTTGGTTCCCATGACCTCTAGATGGTGACACTTAATAAAGTCACAAACACACACAGCAGTGTCTGCACAACACATAAACACAAGCAGGACATTACTTGCACAGGCAAACACACAGACAACAGCAAGCACAGACACAAAATCTCCAGCTACACACTCTCTCTCTCACACACACACACACTCTGAGCAGGTGTATCCACATGCCCATGAGACACACTCTAGCCAAAACAACCAGGAAGCAAATGGCTACAGCCAATAAAACAATCCAACTTCTCCAGTTGCTTTTTCACTACTTTGTCTAGACAGAAAGCCTCATTTTCCAACTAGCATCTGAAATTTTCTGTGAAAAATCATTGTGAGTTGGTCTGATTTCTGCTTTAAATCCTGCTCATAATTCCCCACCTCTTCTGCATTCATAAAACAAATTGCTCGAAGTTGCTTTAGCTGAAGGTCATAAATCTAAAAATGTGGTACAAGAAAAGGCCCATTGTATTTCAATTAGCTCTGGGAATTGTACAAATTTGTGTTGTTCTACCTGCTTAATATAGTGAGCACGTTATATGATCATAGGATCCACTGAAACCAAAAAGGCTTAAAGTTATGCATAATTAAGTACATGGCCGCTTCAAGTGACAGGTGGGTGCTCTTTCAGATGGCTAGCAGCTAGGCGGTTCAGCAACCAGGCTTCATTCGGCCTGCCTTACCTCCACCTCTTTGCCCATTGTTGGATTCGCCAGAGTCAGACACAGCCAAGTTGGTGACAGCCGCAGCATCCGGGAGCCACCCACACTGAGCTTCACAACGGCCCTTCAGAAAGCTACGAATGACCGACACTACGTCCATGTTTTATACAGTCTATGGTTTAAAGACAGTATATGAATATGACAGTTTTCCAAATTACACTTGGCAACAAGCAGTGCACATAACCCACATCAATCAAAATATATAAAAGAGAAGAAAGGCTCTTTGCTAAAAGTTGGGGGGATGTGCCAGCATGTGTCTGCTCCGCAGTGACGGCTGAAGGTATTTTGTTTGATAATTTAAAATAAGCTCCAACCTCTTCAGACTGGTTTCCTCGCAAGTTCTTACTGGTTACTGCTGTGTAGTACTATTGAAACCTGTTTACCTGTATATAGAAGAAAAAGCAAAGTCTGGGTTGGGTTCACACGAGCAAGTCCTCCCTTCTCCATGAGTAAATAGTGGAGGTCGACTTACTAAAGTCCTCAGTTCCATTTAATCAGCATCCACATGGGGAGCCACTTCACAGTTTGAGCCGTGTTGCAACAACAAGGCCTTGCTCATAATGCCTTCTGCTTATATTATGGAGCTCGTAGACATTTAACATCTGCAACTGTGCAGACAATCCACTCAAAACAAAAATGAAAAAACTGATCGCACAAACAGCCTGATCGACAGCACCATATAATGATTTCTTAAGTTATATTTTTATCATTATGTGAGTAAAGCTACTTGTTTTTGTTGCTATACTCTGTCAAAAAAGGATTAACTAGGATTATATATGAAAAATTCTATATGTAAAGTACAATGCTCCATAGAGGATGGAGTTATTGTAGACATATGCTTCCAATCAGTGACATGATTTATAATCTGCATGTGAGGAAATACTCTCAAAGAGACTATAACAGCTTTATTGTAAAATTTAGACAGAGGAGCACAGCCACAGAGCATCATTTAAGACAATTTAAGTCAGTGCTTGCATATGCTGCCTATTAATGTCATGATCTGATACATGGGCCTCTCTTATCAAAATGATGTGGTCCATCAACACTAGACAGATTTGTTACAGCAGCATGAAAAACAAACCATCATCTACTTAGTATAATGCAGAGTGCATGTTTAAACCCTGTGTATTAGCCTCCATCACAATGTGTTTCTCTACAGAAATAGTCTAGTCTCACTGTGGACCATACGTAAACTTGTTGTAAAGAAGTCTCACATGCATTTCTGTGCAATACACAGTAGCAGCATTAATTACAGTCCTTCCTAGTCCTAAGACTACAGTATGGCTGTGGTACTGCTGACATGTGCACCCTCACAATTAAAACATAAAGCTATTGTGGTTTTTCCTTTTTCTCACTTATTGCCCATAAAATGCCTAAATCAACCAATACATTCTGCCACAGTCTGAAGCTACTACTGTCTCTCATATGACGTCACGAGGAAAGGCAGGTTTGCAGTGACTCCATAAAGTCACAGACTCCCATTGTTTCTCAAAACCCACTAAAAATAGCTTGCAGTTAAACATACAGCTGTTCGACTCGTGTAATTCATGGTGAACACCACATGTATTGCAGTTTTTCCAAACATGACTAAATTACAGAGCTAATTATTGAATTTAGTGATGATTACGATCACTTTTTCCATTACAGTGCACAGTTACTTACCTCTAGTGGCAGTGAAGAGGCTAAAAGCCCTTTACAATCACACAGGTGTTCGGAGTTTTTCTGGACAATTTAGACCTCAGGTTCAGGTCGACGATGGGTGCGGTTGTGCTGACAGGCATGTGAGGTCACCAAGTTTCATGATTTAATAAGTATGATAAGGCCTGGACACATCAGCAAAATTCCACTGCAAGCTGTGTTGCATCGTTCACTTTTGTTTAGCCTCCTCTTTTCCTCAAAAGAGCTGTTTTCAAGTACCTGTAGAGGAAACGATTGCATGTCTTTTGAATGAACTATGAACTTACTGTCCCCTTAGTGACTTATGTCAACTCACATTAGCAAGCTAGCAAACTTTAAAAAAATAAAACTAGCAAGATATACTGTACATACACCTAAAGGATTATTAGGAACACCATACTAATACTGTGTTTGACCCCGTTTCGCCTTCAGAACTGCCTTAATTCTACGTGGCATTGATTCAACAAGGTGCTGAAAGCATTCTTTAGAAATGTTGGCCCATATTGATAGGATAGCATCTTGCAGTTGATGGAGATTTGTGGGATGCACATCCAGGGCACGAAGCTCCCGTTCCAACACATCCCAAAGATGCTCTATTGGGTTGAGATCTGGTGACTGTGGGGGCCATTTTAGTACAGTGAACTCATTGTCATGTTCAAGAAACCAATCTGAAATGATTCAAGCTTTGTGACATGGTGCATTATCCTGCTGGAAGTAGCCATAAGAGGATGGGTACATGTTGGCCATAAAGGGATGGACATGGTCAGAAACAATGCTCAGGTAGGCCGTGGCATTTAAACGATGCCCAATTGGCACTAAGGGGCCTAAAGTGTGCCAAGAAAACATCCCCCACACCATTACACCACCACCAGCAGCCTGCACAGTGGTAACAAGGCATGATGGATCCATGTTCTCATTCTGTTTACGCCAAATTCTGACTCTACCATCTGAATGTCTCAACAGAAATTGAGACTCATCAGACCAGGCAAAATTTTTCCAGTCTTCAACTGTCCAATTATGGTGAGCTCTTGCAAATTGTAGCCTCTTTTTCCTATTTGTAGTGGAGATGAGTGGTACCCGGTGGGGTCTTCTGCTGTTGTAGCCCATCCGCCTCAAGGTTGTGCGTGTTGTGGCTTCACAAATGCTTTGCTGCATATCTCGGTTGTAACGAGTGGTTATTTCAGTCAAAGTTGCTCTTCTATCAGCTTGAATCAGTCAAAAATAAGTCAGCGGTTGTAATTGTATATGTCTATTGGTGAGTTTGTTGTTACTTTTATTAAGGTAATTAGTCTGTAATTTTGGTTTTGGATTTGAGTGATGTGGCCTATACAGCCGATCTCAGGGGGAGATTAGGTTTAGAAAATCTTGTGCTGCCCCCGGTACAGGGGGCGTCAGGGACAGTTTTCTTATGAGACTTGTGTTTGGGACAGATAAACTGATATTTTCACACTTTAGAGCTCCCATAATTTATAACAGCTCACTGTTATTACAATACTGTCTCAACAAAAGAGCAAAAATAGATACTAATGTAATATTTTTTAAATATATATTGATAATTTTAACAAAAAATAAATACAGAAAAGGAAAAATGTTTAACTGCCCATGTCTTTCTCTTGTGTTTCACTGTATTGCCCACTCCACTCCTCCTGTGTCTTTCATGTCCCCAGTTTGCCTCTTTGCACATGTGCGTGTGTGTGCGCGCGCGCGTTGTGGAGATATGTGTGCATTTTATGCTTTTGCTCCGTTAAGTTTCCATTTAATATATTGTAGCTGTATATCTGTGTATGTAGGTGTGTGTGTGTGTATCAGTCCGCAGCTAATTTGCATTCTACTGGACCCATCAGTATAATATCTTTTGTGTACATTTCTGACTGTCTGCTCAAGGACCTCTCGTGGTTGCAGTGATTCACATTGTTTGAAAACTCTATTTTACTGACTGGTCTGTTTTATACCTCCACTGACTGCTGACTCGGCACTCCTCTTAACCTGCCGGTAGGGGCCACAAGTCATCAACAGCTGCAGTTTCAAGTCTTGTTTCTGCTAGGGACAACTTATGTTAGTATTGGCGGATTCCTTTGTTGGCATTTTCACACTTTGATAATGTAACCTGCCTCTTGTCTCCTCTTCATTCCACACACCCTGCCCTGCCCTATTCATCACCCACACACCCTCAGACACACTTGGCCAAGATAGTTAGATAGGTAGGTAGGTAGGTAGGTTTATTGTCACAATTGTCGAGTGAAATTGAGTTTTGTAACTCCCTTCTGCTACATAGCAGACAATATACATTAATAAAGAATCAATTATGAAAAATGGTAAAGAGAAATAATTTATATTCAATGGAGCAGTGCTGAGGATGAATTAGAGTTTAAGAGTCTAACAGCTTGGGGGGAAAGCTGCTCTGCAGTCTGGTGGTGCAGCAGCTGAAACTTCAATATCTCTTCCCAGAGGGGAGCAGGGTGAACAGGCTGTGGCTGGGTGGGTACTGTCCTTTAGTATCCTTTGGGCTCTGCACAGGCACCTCACCTCACCAATATCACGGATTCTCGGGAGATGAGTACCAATGATCTTCTGAGCAGTATTAATCACCTGCTGCAGAGCCCTCCGGTCCTGGGCCATGCACATCCCATGCCAGTTTGTGATTTTTCCAGTCAGGATGCTTTCTGTTGCTACTCTATAAAAGCTGACAAGATCTGCACTCTGCTGAGTGCACTCTCTGTTATCTCTACTTCTTTCTTTATATTGAATCATAAAAATCTTGTTTTATCTCCTGATCTGTAGTCTTTGTTAATCTAGTCTCTGTTAATCTCTACCCTCTTCATGAAAAGTGTTACATGACAAAATAAATTTTTTAACTAGACAGAGGAGAAAGACAGGGAACATGGGGATGAAAAAAGGGGAGTGGCATCCGAAAATCCAACCACGGATGGTGCTGTTACATGCTTAAATACCTCTGTATCTCTCTCTACACACACACACACGTATGTATAGATATTAATTTGAATGTAAATATTTGAATGTAATATTTTAAAATAAAAATAATAAATTCAAATGTAATTAATGAATAAAGTCACAAGTGCAAACAAAAGCTCTATTAGAACACAGAGTTCTGTGACCTCACGGTTTGTCAGTGTTCTGCCCTGCAGACTGATCCAGATGATTCAGTTCAGACCTGCTTCTCCACACTGAATGCTACAGAGAGATTACCTGCACTAAACTACAAACATTTATCCCCAACAGGAAAACAACTACTCCAACTGAGTAAAACGAAAGAAAGAAAACCAAACACAAAATACGTAAAACCAGGTCACCAGAGACCGGTAAGTAAATACACTTTATAGAAGCTTAAGCACTAAATTGGTTTAGAGATTCATTTGCAAAATTTAAAATGCATAAAAAGGTGATGAAGACTATTCAGTCAAGGAAATTCTGTAAAACAGCAGCAGTGAGTGAGTTTCAGTGTGAGCTGTGGGACAGGCAGCGACAGTTCATCTGTCACAAACAAGATGAAAACTTTACAGGCTAAATATCTGAACAATCAACATATAACTGGTGTTGATGTATGCATATTTAATCACTTCTGCTTGTAAGTGAATTAAGAAAGACAGGGAACATGGGGATGAAAAAAGGGGAGTGGCATCCGAAAATCCAACCACGGATGGTGCTGTTACATGCTTAAATACCTCTGTATCTCTCTCTACACACACACGTATGTATAGATATTAATTTGAATGTAAATATTTGAATGTAATATTTTAAAATAAAAATAATAAATTCAAATGTAATTAATGAATACAGTCACAAGTGCAAACAAAAGCTCTATTAGAACACAGAGTTCTGTGACCTCACGGTTTGTCAGTGTTCTGCCCTGCAGACTGATCCAGATGATTCAGTTCAGACCTGCTTCTCCACACTGAATGCTACAGAGAGATTACCTGCACTAAACTACAAACATTTATCCCCAACAGGAAAACAACTACTCCAACTGAGTAAAACGAAAGAAAGAAAACCAAACACAAAATACGTAAAACCAGGTCACCAGAGACCGGTAAGTAAATACACTTTATAGAAGCTTAAGCACTAAATTGGTTTAGAGATTCATTTGCAAAATTTAAAATGCATAAAAAGGTGATGAAGACTATTCAGTCAAGGAAATTCTGTAAAACAGCAGCAGTGAGTGAGTTTCAGTGTGAGCTGTGGGACAGGCAGCGACAGTTCATCTGTCACAAACAAGATGAAAACTTTACAGGCTAAATATCTGAACAATCAACATATAACTGGTGTTGATGTATGCATATTTAATCACTTCTGCTTGTAAGTAAATTGATTTCATGTAGAAATATTGTATAATGTGACAATGAGAGAAACCTTGAGTCAATTCATCACATTTCATAGGGTGTTGTGTGATACATATGAGACAACTTCTTTTTAAAGAAGAAGAAAAAAAAACGAATTGATCTCGATAAAATCTATAGAATCTATAAGAATCTTATAGATGTAATCTATCTAGCTAGCTATCTTTTAAATTAAAATAAAATATTAAATGTTTGAATTAAATTAATAAATAAAACAGTAAGTGTGTGTCTGTAAATAAATATAGACAAATAAATTAAAAGAAAATAAAAAAACAACTAAAAAATCTGTATCAAATGTGAAATTTAAAAAAAAACAACAAACAATTAATAAAATAAAAAAATGAAAATAATAATAATTTGAATTCGAATCAGTCTAGTCTGAGTTTCCACTGGTTGTCCTCAGTTCATGACATGAGAAGATATATTTTGCTGCAATGATTTGGCATTCTGGCATTTCTCCCAGTAAATAGGGGAGTTTCTGTGTGTCTGGTATAAATTTGAATTCGGGGTGTATTTGGGAAGTGTTTTTCTTTTAAGGTTTTATATTTAGGGCATGAGGTCAGAAAGTGCAGCTCTGTATTTACCTGTCCTCTGTTACACTGGGAGCACAGTCTCTCCTCTTGTGGTAGCCAGCTCTGTCTGTGGCGACCCTTTTCTATAGCCAGGCTGTGTCCCCTCAGTCTGTATGTTGTCAACAATTTTCTTAGTTTTGTACATTTTATAGTGCTCAGGTAATTTGCCATTGTTTGTGTTTCTCCTCCAGATTTCTGATTCAAGTAACATGGACAAAGAAGCAGAGATCATGGACAAAATCTCCAGCTCTCCTGTGTTCTCTTTAAACTCAGAGACTGCTGAGATTACCAACATCCCTGTATCAGGAACCAACCATCAGACTGCTGAGGATCTTGATGATCTGATGCATTGTGATGATGTTTTAGACAAAGAAGAGCTCACTTGCCCTTGCACCCATCCCATCATCAGCGAGGACAGCATATCAACATGTACCTCTGTTTGGTCTTCCATGGACAAGGACAGCATCTCGACAAATTCCTCTTCTTGGTTTTACATCAATGAGAACGGCGGGATGAATGACTCTAGTTGGTGTTCCTCCCCTGACCCAGATGTCTCAGAAATGATCACATCATTTGATCAGAATATTGATGAGGAGATTAAAAACCTATGTCAAATGTTCTTGTATCCAGAGAACATGGAGACAGAGACAGATGACTTTGAAGAAAACTGGACCACCGAGGAAGAATCAACCTCAAGACTTTCAGTCAGGTCAGACGAGAGTGGGAGATCTTCCTGTGCCATCATTGAGGCAAGCAAAATGCTTGTCTCCCATATAATTAATGAGGCTGGCAAGATACTGCAGTCCACTGAAACTGTCGAGACACTTCAGCAGTCCACTGAGGCTATCAAGACGCAGCAGTGCACTGAGGCCGACAGGATTCTGCAGTCCACTGAGGACGCCAAGACACTGCAGACCACTGAAGCTGGTCAGTTGCTTCAGCAGTCCACTGAGGACGCCAAGACACTGCAGACCACTGAAGCTGGCAAGTTGCTTCAGCAGTCCACTGAGGACGCCAAGACACTGCAGACCACTGAAGCTGGTCAGTTGCTTCAGCAGTCCACTGAGAACGCCAAGACACTGCAGACCACTGAAGCTGGTCAGTTGCTTCAGCAGTCCACTGAGGACGCCAAGACACTGCAGACCACTGAAGCTGGTCAGTTGCTTCAGCAGTCCACTGAGGACGCCAAGACACTGCAGACCACTGAAGCTGGTCAGT
>NC_060152.1:25612896-25617794 GCF_021292245.1 Micropterus dolomieu | reverse complement strand
AAAATCATTTAAGATAAAAGTCTTACTTGAAAGTGATCTCACATTGAAGAGAGCCATTTTAAATGAGTTTGTTTTGGGTGCTGGAGTTGGTGCAGTTGTCCTAATCCTTAAGAGATTACTATTATTTCTGTGTGGGATGTGCACATTTCGGTTTACTGGTCTATGCGTGATGATGACAGGAATAGAAGTCTTTGGAACAGTGCTGGGAGGAGACGGCTTTACATGCCAGCAGGTGGAGACAGTTGTTTGTGGCAGTGAGGCAGAGATCTGTTCAGTGAGCAGTGGTGTGTCCAGGTGTGCTGCATGAATGATTAGTCATTCACGTAAATCATGTGTGGACCGCACCACATGCTGTATGTGCGCAGCTAACATTTCTGAGCCCCGTTTGTTTGGGTGAAGTCCGTCTGTCTTAAAAAGAGACATTCTTTGCCAGAAAATATTAAAATTATCCACATAACACACACACGATGAGCCCTGCAGGCGGACTGGAGCCAGTCGTGGAGGCCAAGGAGTCTACTGAAGCGGCCAGCACATCGACCAACTGTGGGAATGGGACCAGAGATAAAAACGGACTTTCCACACTGCTTTAAAAAGTTAAAAAGACGGTTAAAATCTGATTTTGTCAGCTCAGACTGCTGAAGAGCTGTGTCATTTGTTCCCACACGGACTATCACTCTTGTGATGGAGGACGGGAGCGATGGCATCAGGTCCTTGAGTTTTTTTAAAATGTCAGCCGTGGTGGCACCGGGGAAGCAGTGAGTGGTAGCGTTAAAGAAACGGATGTTTCTGGTTATGGAGTCACCGATTATTAGTGTGGTTGGGGAGAAAAGAGGACGAGGAGATGCCGGTTGTGGGGTTCCAGAGCAGGACTGAGCAGAATCTGCTTCAACACTGCGTGCGGACTGAGGATGGAGTGTGTGAGCTGCCGAGTGTTGTGTTGGAGTAGCAGTAACAGACCTGAGAGAAGGGCTACCCGACGGTGCAGGGTAGAGACGGCCTCTGGAGCGTCTGAGCACAGCCTCCTTCAGGATCCTACGTTGGGAAGCGGAGGTTTTTGACCGGGATGACAGCCGCCGATCAGGCCCAGCGGCAGACCAGCGGCCCAGTGCAGGACATGTAGCCGGTGGAGGAGATGCAACAGTGTCGGCAGGCACTGTGCGCCGAGAGAGATCCGTATCAGGGAGACTCGAAGCCGCAGGTGCATCCGCTGGATGGACCGGAGTGTCGTTAGACAGGGCTGCATAGCGGTTGGAGAGGCCGATGGACGGAGGAGAGGCAGCCCCATCCGAGCCTCTCTTGCAGTCACGGACCACCACTTCAGCCCAGGTTGACTGATGCTTCGGAGTCGAGCAGGAGGAAAGCCTAGGAAGGCTAGAGGGGTCCCAAAACACGGTGTCCTGGATGTTAGCGGTTGCGCTAAGAGAAACAATCTGTTTGGCTTGTACTGAAGCCACATCCATAAAGCCAGTCAGCAGGGAATCTTTCTCTTTGAGTTCCCCTGAAAGTCGTCGGATGTCTTCCATATGGTCAGCAATCTTCTTGTTCGCTTTCTTAAGGAGTGTGCAGTCCTCATGGGCCAGAGTTATCTCGGCTAGCATAGTCAACGGAGCTTTGTTGCAATCAGTAGCGTTGATCGCGTTTTTACGGTCATCTAGCTTAAAATCCATGTCGGATGACTAAAATCCTTAACCCACGTAAAACTTAAGTTAAATAAAAAGGATATAAAAAATGTAACGAAAAAGAGTGGATTAAAACTGGATAAGAGTCCAGTTTAAGATGGAGCTTCCGACAGGTGACTACAGACGCCAACGCATGCGCAGAGTGCAGATTATTATTATTATAAGGCAAACAGTTCCACTGAAGATGCCATCTCCAGCTCCTTATGTTTCTGTTGTTTTTCACCTCCCTTATTTGTGTTTCTGGTGTGTCACCTGTCTGTCTTCTCTCAGTGTGTGAGGGTGTGTCGTCCCCACCTTGCCGCTCACCTTGATCCTGCCTACCTGCACACCTGTCTTTAATCAGCTCACCAATTCGCAGCTAATAATAATAATATATAATAATGTTTTTGTTACCTACATTAAAGTATAGTTTCGGTATTTTTAACGTATTATTTTCACGTACTTTGATGTCACAATGACTAGGTACTTTAATGCATGTTTGCTTCCTCTGCTCTAAGATTCCTGTTTGCCTGCCTGCCAGCTTAGGTGCCTGCCTCGCCACCCTGCCATTCTACATTCCCTTCTCTTCTTCCTACCGTCATCAGCCATCTCCTCACTTCAACCCATCTCCATCAACAGTAAGGATTAGGGCTGTCCCTTAATAGTTGACTATTAGTCGATAAGAGTCTTAGTCAAACAAGTTTTCATTGGTCAGTTAGTCGCAGGAAAAAAAAACTTAAACTCTATTCAGGGAGCTGCATCTCTGGGACGAAAGTATCAGGGATATTGATTGATAATCGTGTGAAGTTGGAAGTTATCTATTCTCGTGTTTTAAACAAGACTTGTGTGATGTTATACTGTGCTGTAATCAAATAACAAAATGTTCAGTGTCCTTGCAGGTTGTTGAAACACATTCAGAATCATTACCAGAAGACTTTTTTTTTCACGAAGCTCTCACAATGTCTGGGAGCCTCTTTTTTTTTTCTTCTTAGCTTCTTCCATCAACGTCTTCTTCAGTCTCTTCACAGCCTCTGTCATGATATCCATACTGAGAATACCTGCCAGGGATTTCCTATACCAGGCGCCCCTGGCTGGAGTGGCAAGAGACGCCATACTCCCTATTACAAGTCAGTGTGCCATTAAAAGGATTTTGAAGCTGTTAAGATAAAATTACAACATGAAGGGACTTTAACAATAACATTCTTTCTCAGCCATTAAACTCAAGCCGTTTTCTAATGCTCCAAAAAAGTATAGTTAAATTATTAAATAGCTGGTCCATTTTTGTTTAAATTCAGAGGGAATTCAGTGTCTCAACATTATTATTGAAATCACCAGCCATTGTACATAGGCCTACTTTTGTTCTTTGAGCAGAAGCTCTCTAATAGTGAACAAAAAAATAATAATAAAGTGTTGGATGATGGATAAAAGAAGATGAAATATATGACTTGCAGAGTTATCCTCTACTTTTCTGGTTATAGCCTTGTTTGTCTTAATTCAATGTATACAATAGTCTTCAAGTCAAATCTGATGTACTCCACTTAATTATTGAAATTTGACTTACAAATAAAACATATTGGGGACAACTGTAGCCCAGGTAGTGAAGCCTATTTATTATAGGAGTAATGATATGATTCCTTGTTCATTCCCAGCTCATCCTGTCCACCTGTTGAAGTCACTGAGAAAGGCATTTAACCACAAACTTCTCTTGTTCAACAGACCAGTGCCTTGCTCGTTTTTGTAAAAAAAAATTTATTTGTCTAATGTCTTCATAATGTACAAAGATCTATTAGCATATCTTTTTTGAGTTATTGTCCCCATGGCTAATCAGTCAGACGTACATGTTTCAGTGATGAACTTGTGCCATTTTTGGTTTAAATTTGTCAGAAAACATATTGTGATCTTATGTGTACCATGTGGTCATATCACATGTTAAACATTAAAGTGATATGTTTAGGGATACAGTAGAACATCTAGTTAGAGAACATGTGTAGCATTTACACTAATGCTGCGCTAAGATGCTGCAGCATATTAATGCTGTTCATCCTAAGCTCCTGTTAACGTTTCCTCCTGACCAGACCATTACCCACCACCATTACCCACCATTTGAATTGCAATTGCAATTGTTGATACCAACATTGTAATACCAATTTAGACTGTTGAACAAGGCCAATATCAAGATCAAACACATAGCATCTAGAATATGCAACTATGAAAAATGGAACAAAAATGCTGCTAGAAAAACAAACACAAATGAAATGCATACAGAATATGGAGCCAAGGAGAACAAAAGAGAAAAGAACAATAGCTGCACATAAAAGAAGTCACTTTACTTCCTACAGAAAGATTAACCAGATGTTAAAATTTCCATTAATTAATAGCTGTACACAGCAAGAAAACTGTTTTCTGTTAAATGTTCTTCCATTAATGATCTGTCTGCACTATGTGCAGTCAGTCTGACTGCAGTTGAAAGCAGACTCAATCTCTCGAAACCATCATGTTTGTGCTCACACACGTCTGCTCACTGCGCTTGGTCAGACTTAAACTGTATGGAGTTTTTGTTTTCCTTGACCAAGGAAAGAGTAATAGCAACTTATATACTTGTAGTGTTAGTGTATCCAATGATGTAATCACATTTGGTTACTCTGTGTGTGTTTTGATTACAGAGAAGGTCTATTATCCAAGGCAACAAGGGTCATAAAAGTAGTTTTGTTGACTCATATTCTTGTAAACCTATAAGCTTCTACTGTACATTGTATTGTTTTATATCACCCTGTATTATATGATTTGAAAATAATGCAATTTTGGTCACATCTCCAACATTTTGAAGCTACAGAGACCCTTTTTAAGCACAAGTACAGGCTTAACTTGGTACACAAATGGTTTGTGAAATAAAGATCAAATGTACGGTTTCTCTTCCTGTGTGAACCTAAACTAGTGGGTGTGGTGCTTGTTTGTTATGGTTGCTGAAAAACAATCTCAATACAACAGAAAACAGCTGCCCAGTATCTGAAGGGGTGCATGCTTGCATGCGTGTTTGTGCATGCGTGCATGTATGTTTAGGCCAAAAGAAATAAATTCAGTGCAAGAGTCTAATTATCTACAATGGCATTCTTTACATCAAACAGATTGATTGTTAATTGATTTCTGTGGATCATTTCTTGTTGCCAACAACGCATCCGAGTTGTGTGCATTAGACAGTAACACTTGTATGACTGGATGTGTGTGTGTGGGGGGGGGGGG
>NC_060152.1:25598677-25612796 GCF_021292245.1 Micropterus dolomieu | reverse complement strand
ACAAAAATGCTGCTAGAAAAACAAACACAAATGAAATGCATACAGAATATGGAGCCAAGGAGAACAAAAGAGAAAAGAACAATAGCTGCACATAAAAGAAGTCACTTTACTTCCTACAGAAAGATTAACCAGATGTTAAAATTTCCATTAATTAATAGCTGTACACAGCAAGAAAACTGTTTTCTGTTAAATGTTCTTCCATTAATGATCTGTCTGCACTATGTGCAGTCAGTCTGACTGCAGTTGAAAGCAGACTCAATCTCTCGAAACCATCATGTTTGTGCTCACACACGTCTGCTCACTGCGCTTGGTCAGACTTAAACTGTATGGAGTTTTTGTTTTCCTTGACCAAGGAAAGAGTAATAGCAACTTATATACTTGTAGTGTTAGTGTATCCAATGATGTAATCACATTTGGTTACTCTGTGTGTGTTTTGATTACAGAGAAGGTCTATTATCCAAGGCAACAAGGGTCATAAAAGTAGTTTTGTTGACTCATATTCTTGTAAACCTATAAGCTTCTACTGTACATTGTATTGTTTTATATCACCCTGTATTATATGATTTGAAAATAATGCAATTTTGGTCACATCTCCAACATTTTGAAGCTACAGAGACCCTTTTTAAGCACAAGTACAGGCTTAACTTGGTACACAAATGGTTTGTGAAATAAAGATCAAATGTACGGTTTCTCTTCCTGTGTGAACCTAAACTAGTGGGTGTGGTGCTTGTTTGTTATGGTTGCTGAAAAACAATCTCAATACAACAGAAAACAGCTGCCCAGTATCTGAAGGGGTGCATGCTTGCATGCGTGTTTGTGCATGCGTGCATGTATGTTTAGGCCAAAAGAAATAAATTCAGTGCAAGAGTCTAATTATCTACAATGGCATTCTTTACATCAAACAGATTGATTGTTAATTGATTTCTGTGGATCATTTCTTGTTGCCAACAACGCATCCGAGTTGTGTGCATTAGACAGTAACACTTGTATGACTGGATGTGTGTGTGTGGGGGGGGGGGGTGACACACAAACACTCACACATGTACAGACAGGCAAAAACATCTGAATAATTTATTTGCAACCACATCAGTTGTGAATATCGCACCGTCATAAACAATAAAACATAAAAGAAACAAGACTTGTCAATTCCACATGTGCTCATTCAACAATCATAATACAAAATGGATTTGCAGCAAATGTGAAATACAACATCACACAGTAATGTGTCTGCACATGGGCACACACTATACACACTTTCTGTCAGTGTGGGTGGGATTGCTGCTGGAGCAGACACACACTGTGGAGTTCACAGTGTGATCACATCTTGTTGTTGATTGGCTGGCCAAACGAAAAAAAGGTCACTTTGGGACAACACTCATAACTGCTCTGTGTGTCTGTATATTTTAGTTTAAGTGTACAGAGAGTACACACACAAAGTATTTCAGGCTACTTTTTTATATTTCAAGTCCAGATTCCAGACGGTAGACTTACACATGGACTTAGGTTTAAACCGAGTACAGGTGAAACTCGAAAAATTAGCATATCGTGCAGAAGTTCATTTATTCCAGTAATTCAACTTAAAAGGTGAAACTAATATATTATATAGACTCATTACATGCAAAGTGAGATATTTCAAGCCTTTATTTGATATAATTTTGATGGTTATGGCTTACAGCTTATGAAAACCCCAAAATTGTGAAAAGGTTCAGTATTGTAGGCTCAAAGTGTCGCACTCTAATCAGCTAATTAATCCAAAACACCTGCAAAGGGTTCCTGAGCCTTTAATTAGTCTCTCAGTCTGGTTCAGTGGAATTCACAATCATGGGGAAGACTGCTGACCTGGCAGTTGTGCAGAAAACCATCATTGACACCCTCCACAAGGAGGGAAAGACTCAAAAGGTAATTGCAAAAGAAGTTGGATGTTCTCAAAGTGCTGTATCAAGGCACATTAATAGAAAGTTAAGTGGAAGGGAAAAGTGTGGAAGAAAAAGGTGCACAAGCAGCAGGGATGACCGTAGCCTGGAGAGGATTGTCAGGTAAAGGCCATTCAAATGTGTGGGGGAGCTTCACAAGGAGTGGACTGAGGCTGGAGTTACTGCATCAAGAGCCCCCACACACAGATGGGTCCTGGACATGGGCTTCAAATGTTGTATTCCTCTTGTCAAGCCGCTCCTGAACAACAAACAACGTCAGAAGCATCTTAACTGGGCTAAAGAAAAAAAGAACTGGTCTGTTTCTCAGTGGTCCAAAGTCCTCTTTTCTGATGAGAGCAAATTTTGCATCTCATTTGGAAACCAGGGTCCCAGAGTCTGGAGGAAGAATGGAGAGGCACACAATCCAAGATGCTTGAAGTCCAGTGTGAAGTTTCCACAGTCTGTGTTGGTTTGGGGAGCCATGTCAACTGCTGGTGTTGGTCCACTTTGCTTTATTAAGTCCAGAGTCAGCGCAGCCGTCCACCAGGACATTTTAGAGCACTTTATACTTCCTTCAGCAGACGAGCTTTATGGAGATGCTGACTTCATGTTCCAGCAGGACTTGGCACCTGCCCACACTGCCAAAAGTACCAAAACCTAGTTCAATGACCATGGGATTGTTGTGCTTGATTGGCCAGCAAACTCGCCTGACCTGAACCCCATAGAGAATCTATGGGGCATTGCCAAGAGAAAGATGAAAGACATGAGACCGAACAATGCAGAAGAGCTGAAGGCCGCTATTGAGGCATCCTGGTCTTCCATAACACCTCAGCAGTGCCACAGGCTCCTAATAATAACTAAAAACTGTATGTATGTTTCTGTATCTATATCATTTGCAGCATACAAAGTGCTACATCTATACAATCTTATTTGCTTAGTATTGGTGCTGCTGAATGACGTGATGTGAGAGAATGACAGATGTTATGTAAGTCTGTGTGTTTGTGTTTCTGAGAGTCTTCCTATAACTGTCAGTAATTCATGGATGTAACTGAATTGCTGGCATGACATACACAGAAATCCACAATGACACACAAGCTTGGATACATCTATTGTGTATATATAGAGAGCATACTCATAAGCAAATTACTTCACAGATACCAGCATGTACACGTGCACACACCAACAGCTGTGCAAGTTTAATTAGAGAGAGAGAGAGAGAGAGAGAGAGAGAGAGAGAGAGCGCAAAATGTGCATCTGTGTGTGTTCACACATAACATGCAATCATGCACGTGAGCATGTGTGTTTGCAATTTCATAAAGATGGCAGCGTATAAAACATGACTAATGCAACTGGGGAATCATCTCTTTTTTCCCCTCATAGTTCCTCTCTCCTCTGTGCTGGCTAGATAGTGTAATGCAGTCATTTTTAATGTTTGCGAAGATTGTAGGGGAGAGTTTCACAGCATGGTTCCACTTAATGCTACAATTGACACATCACTGGTAAAAATCATGCTGACCAAACAATATTATTGCTGATTTTTATTTGAACCTGTACCAGCTGGGATTTGCAGAGATTATTATGAGTTGGAATGGGCGAGATCACCAACACTGCCCATGTTGCTGTCTTTTTCATGTTTAATTTTGTCTTGACTTTTGTCAGTTTAACAACATGTACTATACTGGAGAATATTGAAACATGGACATTAGAGAATGGCAGTGAAATCATATCTGAGAACCTTCTAGGCACTCCAAAAACATCAAAAAGGTAAAAGGATTTCCCTGCAAGAAATATCACAGTGATCGGATGTTCTCTTGAAACATGTCTAGGAGGTCAAACTCAATTTTATTCTCTGAACTTTTGTCTTGACTTTTACAACTGCTCTAATCACTATTGAAAGGTTGTGTCGCTCACCAAAAGCATGGGAGCTGGCAACAATTAGGAACTGAAGGAATTTAATATTTTATGGCGTAATTAGTCTCAACAAAGGAGGGGAGACATCCGCCACTGTCTATGTCATCCCTGCCTCCAAAGTTTCAAAAGTCAACTTTAGCTCGAAACACGTTCACACGCCTGGTTTGATGTGTATAGGTTTTGAGACTAATTAAAACACCATATGTTTGTCTTTTTTATTCCATGTATTGTGTATGTGGGTTGGCATGGGTGTGTCTGAGTGTGTCTGTTTTTTGTTTGTTGTTCGAAACAACTTTATTGCGTGCGTAGTGGGGCTTATAAGATTAAATAATCATGTTCATCAATGTTTCCAGGTCTCTGTCTTTTGTTTGGTGTAATGTCGAAGTTTGTGAACTGACACAGCTCTGGCTCATGCAGAGGACCCCAGTAGTAAACATGGGAGGCCACCAGTGGATCAATGTTTATAAGAGTGAGATCTGATCGACCTTGAGCTGTGCGCTGTCTGTTATTGTAGAATCCCAGTACAGCTTTGGCCAAACAGCTTCCTCTGCGTGTTTATATCCACAACACTTTCACTCATGCTGCATCCTTTCATCACAGAGAATGATATAGAGAAGACCAAGGATGGAGGAAAGGAAATACTCAGTGACTTTGCCACACTGCTTTGTGTTAATCTTTTTTTCTTCTTACCTTTGATGTGTATTTACTTTAACTGAGACCAAATCCTTTCAGAGGTTTAAATGAAGAATGCTAGGGTCCTGGATGTTTTAGGAGTAGTGATGAGAGGTACTGAAATGTATTTCAAAGAATGACTGTGATCTTTGGAGAAGGGGGAAAGTGGGCAGCAATGTCAAAGCCTGGATTTAGACAGAAAATAAACTATCCACATCACAGATTTCAGCTTAGTGTACAAGGATTTTTACCCAGAATTTGACAGTCTACGGTAACATACATTCAAACTCTTCCCCACTATTGGCGCTTCATGAGGGAAATTCAGACGTGTTGGACATACAGTCCAAACCAGGGGGAAATACAGAAAGACAAAGACGATCTTTCTCTAATCCCTGTGATGATCACACATTCCAAAAGCCTGAACGGTCTAATGTCAGACACTTAAAACCCGCATCGGACAACTATGGGCCAAATGTGCTGACCTTATGGGTTTCTGTGCGATCTTGGCCTTTAGAAGCAATGGTAACACTTTACAATACAGTACCCAAAATTGTGAGTTAATAAGTAACGAGTGAGCAATGACCTGATAATTACAAATGGAGGACTATATCGTAGATGATGACTATTTTCCAGATAACAGACTGGGAGATACTTTATTATTGAATCAAATAGCAAGTATTACTTAACATCTGTGAATCAACATACTAACCACTCTCTTCATCAGACACTGACCATCACAAAACTAATGCTCCTTCATTACTCATTACTTAATCATTAGTTACTCTTTTTGTGCCCCCACAAGTAAAGTTACACATTATACTAAGTAGTTACTAAGTAACTACATCCCTTATTACTTCATGATTAGCTACAGAGTTTTTAAAACTGTTATGTTATGAATAAATCTGTTATGTGATTTGATCTTTACTATAAAGAGTTAAGAAATTGCATGAAAGGCATTTTAGTTGGTTTTCTTACTACAGTAAGGTAACATCAAAGCCCTGGACACTGTTGCTCTTCTCTTTCATCCACATATTTACATGATCATGACTGATCAATGGGTGACAGCAGCAGACATTGTCCCTATATTATATCCCTGGCATAAACACCATGTTTTAACATATAAACATGACCACTGCCCTCGTCCTTATGTTCAATCCTGGCCTGCTTTTTGGTTTACTCCCCACAGTCTCATCAATCAGAGCCAACACACGGCTCTTTGGTAATGTGTTTTCACAGATCTGCTCATAAACTCTTCCAACATTACAAATTAGTAATGGATGATCAATAAAAAACAAATGAGAGGTTATGCCAAGATGGCCAAACACACAATGACAGATCCTGTCATTGCAGTCCTTTTGTGCATACTGCTCATATCCACCCAACTTTAAGCTTATGGACCTACAGTACACATACGCTTGGACACACACTTGTTTTTGTCACTTAGTCACATTGGTTAACTTACATTAATCCCCTAAAGACTTAACATGACATAATTCCAGACTTTACCATAAAGTTATTTTATCATTGGAGGAGTGTTTATTTTACCTAGGGTGACCGTATTTTGGTTTTCAAAAAAAGAGGACAGTGGGAGCAGGAGGCAGACTGACACCCGCAGTAAGTGGAAGGTTATAGCTTGGGGGGAATCACGACACACACACACACACACACACACACACACACACACACACCAATACTACCAACAATAATTTTTGTAAAAGAGAGCAAAGGGAACGTGTTGCAAATGCTGTGGGGATATTTCAAGTTTTAAACAGATAATGTCCATCCATCCATCGTCAACCGCTTATCCTGCGTACAGGGTCGCGGGGGGGCTGGAGCCAATCCCAGCTGACATCGAGCGCAAGGCGGGGTACACCCTGGACACAGGTCGCCAGTCCTAAACAGATAATGTATTCATTGGAATTTTTTTGATCATGAAACATCCAACACATATATGTATCATCAAAGGACTTGTCTGATTTTTGCCACACCTCAAGCTATCCAAGAGATCATCATGTCTAGCCACCAACTAAAATTCCCTCAAATCATGTGGAGCCAGTATAGAAAAAAGGTATTATGAAACCTATCATAAAGGTCCAAACCTTGCCAGGCCCGAGTGTCCGCCCTGCTGAATTGTCCTTGAGCACCGCTCTCCTGTAAATCAAAGCCTGGATAGCACAGGTCCTGACCTAACCCACAATTTGAGAAAATCTAAAAGGTTGGATAGAGACAGTGTTTCTCACAGTTATCCAGGAGGAACACCCTGGCGAGGATCTCTCTGCCAGACCTCTACATATGTTGGCCAGACAGCAACACACACGCACACACACACACACAGTCCAGTTTGTGGACGCAGTAGCACCACACCCTGCAAGTCAACCAGCTTGTCAATGAATTTGCCAGACTCATTTACACATAGGGTTTTGTGCACAATACATACCTTATTCCCATACCTTATTTAGTGGAAGGATAAGATAAGGATTTGCAGAAAATACTGATGCAGTAAGTTGTGCCGTCAGAGGAGGTGGTGGTACTGTAGATGGAAGTTCCATGGTGACCTTTTGCAGTTGTAGCCAACCTCCAGTACACTAGCAGATGTAGGTTAGCAGAAAAATGGCAGCAGCAGAAAACACTGAGTGGTTTAGAGAGGTCACTCTCGGGTTAAAGACAGGCAGGGTGGATCTGTTTTTCTGTACCAGGAAAATATCAAATCTCACATCTGGAACCCCTCCCTCACTACACAGGAATAACATTCAATTGTTCTTAATAACTTGTCAACATTACCTCTAATGTGGTTGATTGTGTCATTTGAAAGCCTTGTTGGCCTTTCACTGGGAAAAAGTAATAATTTGACACAGTTCCTTATCGCCTACTGAGAACATGATACAGATTTTAGAAAAACACACAAATGGTGTGTAAGACAAAGTTATGATTAAACAATAGATGCAATCATAGGCCAGGGGTTTGTAGGAGAAACAGTTTCATCAGCAGAGCCAGCTGTGAGGCACGCGGTCTGAGCGAGCAGTCAACTGTGATAAGGAGAGTAGCGGGAGTTAAAGAAGCTTAAATTGTTTGATTGTTTGGCCTCGCCAGGCCTGGCTCTGGGATGGGCTAGGTTGCTAAAAAAGGGTTAAGGAGGATAAATGTTTGTGAGAAAGAAAGACTCAGAGAGACCAGAGATTACACAAGAAGCACAGACAAGGGACTACAGAGAGCTTGGTTTCTGTAGCCTGTTGGCCTTTTGGGGTTTTAGAGTCCAACTGAAAGTAGTTTTACAGATTTCCTATTGAAAAGTACTCCGACCACAACCTCTGTGTGCGTCTGTGTGGTTTATGATCACTATCTGGTCAGCAATCTCTCTCTGCTCTGCTGAGGAAACTAAACCAGCTCATTAATCACTGGAGGACTAAACAAAGAAACACCACTGATAATGCATTATGAAATGTCAAAATCCATTTTTTACTAATTACTTTTAAAATGATCGACATAACAGTTCTGCATGATATTTTGAACGATTCAGACCAGTAAGTGCAGACAGGGATAGTTAGTTCCCACCCACCTCTCATGGGAAACCAGTCCATAATGGTTCACAGCCCAAAATAACAGTCTGGATTGAGGATTAGGAAATTGTGTGAGATTTTGAAGTCTACAACTCAGTTCCGCAATTGGACCAGTGCTAGAGTTGTGGTTACTGTAATTTGGCCCTTTGGACATCATGTTGATTATGGTTCCAGGGGTGGTCCTATGAACTGCATGTTTCCTTCTGCAGTAGAAAAATAGGATAGAATTGTCCGTTGCAATGAAGGGATGATCTACAAAAGGGTGGAGGGATGATGTGTAGCAATTTGTGATAGCAATAGATATTAATTATTTACTTGGGGTGGCTATGGCTCAGGAGGTGGAATAGGTGGAATTGGAAGGTACATTGTTGGATCCCTGCCTACTCCTGACCACAAACCTTAAATTGCTCCAGATGGCCAGGCCACAGCCAACCACCATCTGTATGAGGGAATGGATGAATGAAAGTGCTTTGCTTTAGTAGTGTGTGAACAAGACATGCAATACTTCATAAATGTATTTTTGGAAATATTAAATTAATAGAAAAATGCGAAATCAGAACAATCAACTGTCAATATTTTCCTTCGAAAGCCTAATCCCTCAGCAATGCTACAAAATGATGTTAAATTTTTAATCAGAACCTTTGTTGTAAATTCTTGTGTGTAAAACAAGAATCCAGCAGAGTCAAGCCCTGACTCCACCGAGAGACGACGAAAGTCCTTTGACTTCTTCTTAGGCTTCTGCTCCTCGCCTTCCTCTTAACACTATCTACTCCAGATCCCCCCACCTAACCACAATCTTCTGAATTGATTTTTTGGCTGATTTTATTTGACACTGGATCCTACTTTTGCTTGGACTGTTATTTTAAGCTATAAGTAGTTGTCATTAGATAGCTACACTTTGGGAAATTTGATTGAGAACAGATTTCAGTAAAAACGTGTGCAAACTTGACATCACCAGCAAATTAGCACATAAGCTGATCTACTAACGGTGTGCACACAGAGTGACATCTTTCAAAAGCACAAGATATCACCTGTTGTTCATTTAGTACTTTTGCCATAATGAATATACAATTTGGGGCGTAACATGCAAATACATTTATTTACTACACGCAATGTGATCTACCAAGCCTAAACGCAATTTCATGTGAGTGCAACAGCATCTGTATATAATACGTTATACGAGCTTTGGCAATACTGTTGTTTTAACATTCATGCCAATAAAGCAAATTTTGTTTCGACCTGATTTATTTTCTCCGTGAGATGGAAGAATTTAGAAAGTTGCGTGGCGCTGCGGAGAGCCCCCAGCTGCAGTGCATGGATCACGCGTAAAATTCATCCAGCCAGAGGGAACAATCACCTACTGTTCACAGCGCGCCGGTCGTAATATAGCGACACAACCCATTGTTGGTATGGGAGAGGGTGTGTACAGGGACAGGGACAGGAGATCTCGGAGCGACCGGGCACGGTGTGATTGTTTCCTCTGGCTGGATGAAGCACGATCTGCTGGCATTTCCTCTCATCTGGTACATCTCAGCATACTGTCGCTGTTTCTGCTGGGGTTTCCCAAAGCAGTTTTTCCAGGTGTGCTGTCCCAAGTACTTAATGCAATCTCAGGCAGGATGGGCAGGTACATACGATTTCCACATACGCACTGAATGTAACAAACCAAGGTTTTTACGCTGTGGCTGCTTTCCCTCCGACTCTCCACTCACCATTAAAACAAGCAAAACCCTCATTTAAATACTGCCACCTCCATTGTGTTTGCTCCTGTTGTCATCTATGCAATAATTCTTAGTAAATCACCCATAACAGGTAGTAAAATTGCACTTGCAATATTTTAGAATGCAGACGCAATTTAGTAATCTTTATTCAGGATATTAGTAAATCGGGCCCTTACTATTCTAGAAGAACTGAATTTAATTTGAGCTTCTGGCAATGTAAAATATAATTGATTATCTGTGTCTTTAGCATTTTTATTATTGTAATGAACTATTCAATAAAAAAAAAAAGACAATGTGCTTGTTGTGGGATGTTGGATGTATTTTACAAGAAAGACGCAAAGAGAGCATGTACAGTTGTTGTGCATATTGCTGTGGGTTGCCTGTAGAAGTAACGTTAGCTGCCAGCTAACACTATGCAGATGGATAACTTTACTTCTACACACAGATAAACAAAGGGGCTCTGTTTACTTTGTTTTCACAGAACATTGCCTCTACAGATTTACCTCTTGATATATAGGACTGTTCTTCGGGATAAACCTTTTCATAAGGGGATTTTGTTGTTAACATTTTTTATACAAGTGTTACGAACCTTAGGTGGAAGTCCAGGGGGAGGAGGTGTGGCAATTAAGTTTTTCCAGGGGTCAAACGAAACAAGGAAACAGATTTATTTTCAAACAAAAAGGTGTTTAATTGCAATTAAAAATCTAACAGAAGGTATCTCTTAAAAACGATGAAACAGAAAACAACTCCCTAAAAAGGGAAGTGATAATAAGGTGAATTAACAAGCGGAACTAAGGTAATGCAAAGCCAAAATTGAACACAAACTGTAGCATAAGCATTGTCTAGCACACAGCGCAAATAGCACACACTCTCGATACTTAACCACAGGACTACACTGATGCCACTGTAGTTTTCACCCAGCTCTTGTACTCTCCACTGATTAGCCAAGTGGAATCAGCTGTGCTTCCCAGCCTGCAGGCTGCAGCATTGGGGGGCAGGGCAGTTCCTGCTAGGGACAGAGAAGAAACAGCACACAGAACATGCTACACGTACCCATGGCCTAAGGGTCATAACAATAAGCAAATAAGCATTTCAGCTCTAACCGTTTTCAGGCTTATGGCCCATGCAGAAGATTGATGTAGACACATTACAGACTCATAATACAACTAAAGGATTTCATATTATTCTTATATAGCTTTTAATTCTGATAACGCAGCTTTAAGTGAGTCTCTATGGATTAGGTTTCAATCTGGCGTCAGAGCAGCATGTTCAACAAGCCATGTGTCAAAGAGAAAAACATTTACTTAGCAGCACTGTAAGAATGTGTGTGTCCGTTATCAAATAGGCCTTGCGGTCTAAAATGTCTCTGTATGATAATCTTTGACACATTTAGGAAGCCATGGTCTATTAAGCACACCAGGTATAGTGAGGTCTGCTTGTACATCCACATGTAAGTGTAAATCTAAGCTCGAGACCAGGAAGGAGAGACCCAAAAAAAGAGAGTGAGAGAGTATTGGTTATCTGATGAATGTAGCAGCTTTTTAAGAAAGACAGAAATAACCCAAACCTCCAGGCCTGCTCCCCCACAACTGTAACCTGACTCAGCATGATGACATTTGAGGAGAATTAGCTTCCCACTCGTCATGGTCAAATCAATTATCCTCAACATCTCTGTAACATAGACCATGCTTACAAACTCAAATTCAAACTGTCTGGCTCGACCGCCATCATACAATTTTGCACAGATATAGAAAGCAGAGAGAGTTGTAAGTCTGACTTAATGTGACATGGGTCAAGATAGAGAAACAGTGAGAAGGAGACCATATGAAATCGTGTGACAGAAAGAGGACAGTACTAAGTGCACCAAAAATGTGGAGCACTAAACATAGACACAACAGTGCAACAGTATTTTGAGAAAGAAGCCTTGTAATATATTCCAAGGTTTACAATTGAAATGTTATGTTAACTAGAGGGAGAGAAAAATACTAATGGGAAAGGAATTAGAGGCATTAGAGTTGGACTGAAATAAAAATTCTTGTTTGCTAAGAAATCAGCATGCATAGTCTTGGTGTTTGTTTCAACTTTTGTTGTTTAAAGGTGCACTATGTAGTTTTCAGTGTCCACTAGTGGTGCAGTTTTAAGATTGCAACCAGGTGTGTGCTCGTAGCGTGCTCGCTTGAACTCATGAGCGTGCATAATCTGAAACACAACCGCTTTCATACAGAGATCCCACAATCAAGCTGTGGATTTTCACACAGATATGTTCAGGCTCTGTTTCCACCAACGTTCCCGGCTCATACAGTGCAGCGAGCCAGTATATTGGACAATACTCACGGAATAAAGGCAGTGTGAAAGCAGCTATAGAAAGACAGGGAAACAGCTTCACACAACATGCTGGAAACTCAGGTAAACTCCCACTGCAACGTTACAGTTAATATTTTTATCAGCTTGAGGTTAAACTAATCCATGCTCGTTACATGATAAAGTTAAATTTGATGACTGCACGTTACTTACTTTATGTGGATCCTAACACAATAAAGTAAAGGAAAAGCCAAAAAGCATAATTTGACCTCTTTAAGTTACATAACTTATCTGACGTAACTGACATACTGTACTTACCTACCAGTTGGTTAAGAGGAGTAGGAGTCAGCAGTCAGATGAGGTAAAAAAACAAAGCAATCAATAAAATACGTTTTTCAGAAATTGCCATATAAGCTGTGTTTAGAAAAGTGTGCAGAGATTCAAGCATAAACATCTCAATCAGAAAATAACAATGTTGACCACTGGGGCCACTGTTCAGCACAACCTGTTGTTCACTGAGTCCCAGTGGACTACAGGTGACCTTATGTTACATAACCTACACAAACAGGCTCAGCTTTGTATCATGGGGCGAGAAATATACTTTTCACTTCTTTCGACTTCTCATTTTCTCCTTCTTCATATCAACTGGCAAATTGCACTTTTGGAATGGAGATCTGCATCGGCCTGCCTGAAGAATAACAATATTAGTGTATATTGGTTATATAATAACTTTGCTACGCTCCCAAATTTGACCTAGTTTTTCCTGTCATATCGCTCTGTCGATCTAAGGGGCTGCCTGTATTGAGTTAGCAAGATTGACGGGTCAATGTATTTGGGGGGTGTAAGCTGCCTTCTGTGTTACCACACACTGTCAGGCCTGCCTTACATATCCCATTAAGGGTGGAAAGAGAGATAGTCAAAGGGGGGTGGAGGGGACTGGAGGGCCTTTAAGAGTCAACAAAGGAAGAGAAAGGGATGAAAAGAAGAATTAAAGGGTCAGAAAGGAAGAAGAAAATTGGAACCAGTGGATAAGAGGGGCCCCGAGGATAGAGATGGGGATGTGGTATGGAACAAATATAGGGATGGAAGGAAAGACTGATGAAGGTGAAAAGTTTTTATACCATTACAAAAACTCTTAAGGTACGGTCACATTAACCTTCTGTGGAACCTATTGGACTTTGATACCAGACTATGGTTTGCATTCAGAATCCCGAATGTCCTTATGTTTAGGCAACAAAAGCACTTTGTTTAATGTTAAGAAAGGTATGTGCAATGGGTTACACATACAGTATACACTTCCCATATAGTGCTTAAGTCACTGTTGACTTTTTCAGTACAAGTCCATTTTCACTGTGCATCACTGTTTCTACTGGCCAACCATCCATACCTGCACAATTAAAGTTTAACAAAGGTGGACTCTCTGCTGCAGATAACAAACAGTAAGACAAACAGTAAACTCATAATGAATCTGTCAAAGGTAGATGGATGGATGGATGGATGGATGACTATATACATTAGACAAGTGTGCAAAGTGATTGAAGCTTTACAATGTAGTGATGTAGAGGAGTATAAAAATGTGAAAATAAGATAATGACTAAAACAAAGAAGTTGGTTAAGACAGAACTATAAAACTAAGGGTTCTGAGATTTCTCATTTAGACATATGACATTTAGACATAAGGTGATGTACCTATGTCTAAATGCCCTGTATCACTACTTGTGGCAATGAAGCTGATCCCATCTGACTGTGCTGTCTGTCCAGCAGGTGGTGGAGAAGGTAGTCATCATTATCCATAATGGATAAACACTTTTGCCTCCATTCATCATGAGCTGAACTCAAAGACTTTCTCTATGTACACAAAAGGCCTATTTCTCTCAAATACTGTAAACAAATCTGTCAAAATCTGTGTTAGTGAGCACTTCTCCTTTGCCACGATAATCTATCCACCTCACAGGTGTGGCATTTCAAGATGCTGACCAGACAGCATGGGTATTGCACAGGTGTGCCTTAGGCTGGCCACAATAAAAGGCCACCCGAAAATGTG
>NC_060152.1:25580835-25598577 GCF_021292245.1 Micropterus dolomieu | reverse complement strand
CCTCACAGGTGTGGCATTTCAAGATGCTGACCAGACAGCATGGGTATTGCACAGGTGTGCCTTAGGCTGGCCACAATAAAAGGCCACCCGAAAATGTGCAAGAGAATGAACGAGATTTGAGTCAGTTAAAAGATTCGAACTTCTCATGACAAACGAAGAGTGTAGAAAGTAACAGTAGAACCACAAGAAAAGTTGCAATACAGAAAGTCGGCATAGCAGCTCAGTCGCTGAAACTTATAGTTGAAAAATGATGATGACCAAATGATGGCACACATAATGGAAGCTGCTGCAACAGGCTGCCACCTAGCATGGCACCATCTTACACCAAAAAAAACAGGAAGGGCAACAGTCAACATTGTTTTTTTAAACCAGGACCATGACTGACAATGACTCTACCAAGTAGTTTTTTCATTCATAACACAAAATTTCCCTAACCCAAAAATAGTTTTTGTACCCTAACTGAACCAAATCATAATCATAGCAAAGGCAGATTGGAAACGTTTTTGGAATGGTGCATTTTAGGACATGCTGACAAACAATGCCGTCCCACCGTTAGACGCGCCAGATTAGAAAATGCTCACATGGGTCATTTTGAAAGCCTCTCTCCCTGTGTCTCCTCCCCTCTCCCTGTGTGTGTGCTCTCCCTCTCTCTCCGCTCCGGCATTCTGGGCACATGTGATGGTTTCCTGGTATAGTGCGCCCTGGTGTTCAAGAGGCAACCAGTAACTTTCCAGTCCGATGAGGCCAAGATTTGTCATGTCGCTGGGCTACTCCGCGACCGGGCTCTGGCCTGGTACACAGCTGTCAGTGAGGGTCAGCCCCACGTCCTCTCCTCCTACTCCTCCTTTGTGGAGGAGATGCGGAGAGTCTTTGATCGCCTGGTGCGGGGAAGGGAGGTGCCTGGACGCCTCCTCTCCCTCCGCCAGGGCAATCGGAGCGTGGCGGAGTACTCAGTGGAATTCCATCTCTATTTTGGGCGCACATGGCAAACAGACAGGAAGTGGCCGCGCTTTCTGCGGCGCCGTTCACGTTCCTCCAGGGAGAGGTGGGTGCAGCCTCACTGCATGGGCTCGGGATGTGATGAGACAGGAGGCAAAGGCGGCATCGGAGGTGCTGGCGGACCCGGCGGAGTAGCCGAGCGTTGCATGGGGGACTCCCTTCTAGTGACCTGTACAACCTGTCGCGTCCGGAGAGGGAATCTATGGAGCACTACATCAAAGACTCCCTAGCAGCCGGCATAATCCGCCCCTCCTCCTCTCCATTAGGGGCCGGCTTCTTTTTCGTTGCCAAGAAAGACGATCGAAAATCAATTACCGGGGGCTCAACGCCATCACTATCAAAAACAAATACCCCCTGCCGCTGATGGACTCAGTCTTCGAGTCCCTCTCCCGGTCCACAATTTTTACCAAACTCGACTTAAGAAATGCTTACCATCTGGTGCGAGTCCGGGAGGGGGACGAATGGAAGACCGCTTTCAACACCCCTCTTGGTCACTAAGAGTATTTAGTTATGCCCTTTGGCCTCACCAACGCCCCCGCCGTTTTCCAAGCATTAGTTAATGACGTCCTCAGAGACTTCCTCCATCGTTTTGTTTTCATTTATCTCGTTGACATCCTGATCTTTTCCCGCGACCCTGCCCAACACACTGAGCATGTCCGTCTCGTGCTGCAGCGGCTCCTGGAGAACAGGCTCTTCGTCAAAGCGGAGAAATGCGAGTTTCACACACCCACAGTCCAGTTCCTCAATTTCATAATCGAGGGGGGAAGACTCTGCGGCGACTCGTCAAAGATCCAGCCGGTCGCTGACTGGCCAACCCCCACCTCTGTTAAGCAGCTCCAACGCTTTATCGGCTTTGCGAACTTCTACCGCCGGTTCATCCGCAACTACAGCACCATCGCCGCCCCCCTCACCCGTCTCACCTCCCTTCGCCTGGTCTCCGGAGGCCACTGCATCTTTCTCCCACCTCAAGACCCTGTTCACCTCCGCCCCCGTCCTCACCAACCCCGACCCCTCCCTTCAGTTCATGGTAGAGGTGGAAGCCTCGGACGTGGGCATTGGTGCCACGCTCTCCCAGCGCTCTCCGGATGATGGCAAACTCCACCTCTGCGCCTTCTTTTCGCACCGGCTCTCAACCACGGAGAGAAACTACAACGTGGGGGGCCCCCACATCCCCTAGAATGAATATGCACACAACTCCCAGATCTGCGCAGCCACTGGTATGTCCCCATTCATGTGTTCCCTAGGTTACCAGCCCCCCCTGTTCCCGTCCCTGGAGGAGGAGGTAACGGTCCCGTCGGTGCAGGCCCACCTCCAACGCTGCCGCAGGGTCTGGAGGGAGGCCAGGGCCACTCTGCAGCACACCGGAGCCCCAACCGCCAGCTGGCGGACCACCACCGGACCCCTGTGCCCACCTACTGGCCGGGGTAACAGGTCTAGCTCTCCTCCAGGGACCTTCCCCTACAGACTTCGTCTTACCCTCAGTTCATCGGCCCTTACCCCATTGAGGCCATCATCAACCCCTCCGCAGTGCGCCTGACCCTCCCGCCTCACCTGAAGGTTCACCCCGTCTTCCACGTCTCCCGGATCAAGCCCGTCTCCACCAGTACCCTCTCACCCTCACCAGCACCCGCGCCAACGCGGTGCGCCGCCTCCTTGACGTGCAGCGTAGAGGTGGACTGGGCCAGCTACGGCCCGGAGGAGCGTTCTTGGATCCCCACCAGCCAAATCCTGGACAAATCCCTCCTGGCTGACTTTTACTGAGCCCACCCTGACAAGCCGGGGGGTCCACCTGGGGGCGTCGGTTGAGGAGGCGTGGGGGCACTGGTGGCAGCCGGGCTGACGGTGAGTGTCCTGTTCTTTCCTTACTTTTTCTCACATTCTGTTTTCCCCTGAGTTTTGCCTCTCTTCCTGTGTCTCCTCCCTCTCCCTGTGTGTGTGCTCTCCCTCTCTCTCCGCTCCTGGGCCCGGCTGACAATCCACACCTGCGCCTCATCAACCTCCACGTCTGCCTGCCTCACCTGCCAGCAATAAACCTCATCTTGACCAGTATTTCAACCCCGGCACTTTACTCAATCTCCGCTTGATCGTCATCGCTCCTGACTTGGTGCCACTACAATATTCAAGCCTTTTTGATCCTGTCTTGTATCTTGTCCCTCCGTTTCCTGCTTCCCTGTATTAACCCTGCCAGGTCCACTCACCTCCGTCTCCCGCTCAGTCAGCTGGGCTCGCCTACCTGCCTTCTCCCCCTCGCGTCACCTCCACGGTGCTCCCCCAGATCCCCTTCGCTCCTCGCCTGTCTGCCGGCCACCTCACTCCTTCCCTCCTCGGCCTCCAGTCTCCCTCGGCCATTTCGACCCGCCTGCGCCTCAGTCCTCCACACCTGTGTCTCTCGGCGTCCACATCTCCTCCTTATCCAGCCCCTCACTCCCCTTTTTTCCCCCTCAATAAATCAGTTAAAAACAAGAACCAGAAGCATTGTATTTGGGTCCGTTCTGTCCGAAACCATACCAGTGACACAGAGGAGACAAATTGGACAGAAGAGAAGAATGGGAAATATCAAAAGTCAAAATAGAGACGGCAATGGGAGGTTTGGCGCTAAAAAGTAAAGGGGAAATGGAAACCATGTGTAGGCACATAAAATTCATGTCAACCTCTCACTGAGAGACAGAATAAGATGGTAGAAAGGAGAGAAGGGTTGTTGAGTGAAAGAGAGATATCAGTAGGGTCAATGGTGTGGTTCCTCTTATCCTCAAAGTCTGCCGGGATGGGGGGCTACACATGGAGTTAATGGCATTAATGATAAATAGTGCTTCTAGCTTTGTCTGGTTTGCATTTCTGAAAGTAAAAACACTCCCTCATAAAGACCACAGGGAAATTATTTTTCGAGATTTTAAGTTTTACAACATATTCCGAGATGTCCTAAATTTCATTCAGAGGGATTCTAACTGTTAATTTAACTGATTATGTGCATTTACTGTTCCTTAGATACCAGTATGCTATCTTCTTTTAAAAAAGATTTACAGCACATTTTTAAAGGTTAAAGTCACTAGGGCAATGTAACTAAGGCAAAGGTCAAACAATAGCACTGTGGAAAAACATAAAGCCCTCTCATTCATTTAAATGTGGCTAGATGCCAACGCAGAGTGCTCTGGGGAAAAAAATATTAACCTGGCTGAACTTTTGAACATCATCCAGCAAGATGCTGCATTGGTCAATCAAATGCATGCAATTACTCATTAATGGTAGTTATCTGGCAGCCATCGTGATAAAAAGGAGGATAAAATTAATGTCACCATGATAACTTTCCAGAGTTGTAAAATCCTATTTTATACTATTCTAAATGGCCATTTGATAAGCACTAAATGGATCAGTAGATCTATTTCTCAGATGTACTTTCTGGATTGTATTTCTGTCTCACTCATTTTGCCAACCTTGAGACCTCAAAAGTAGGGAGGATTTCAAACCAAAGTGGGGGTCTGGGTGTCCTCACTCAGAAAAAGGGTTTCAGAGACTTTGTTTCCTGCGATTTGGTGACTTTTAAAGAATGAAAATAACAAAATAATAATTGGCATTTATCCAAGAAAACATTACATTTGAGGAACAACATAAAAGCATCAATACCGTAAGAGATCTACAAGTCACAATAGATACTAGTAAGAGCAGCAATAAATACTAGTTAGAGCTATCAGCATGTACAGCATCAATGAGGTAAATACCTAAAGGGAGAAGTAACAGTTAACGAATAGTATAATCAGTGCAAGAGAATTGTAAGAAGATAGAAGAAAAGAGTACAGGAAGTGCATGTTAGAGGCTATGGGTTATAAGAGCAAGTGTTCTCAGAAGAGAGATGTTTTTGATGAGATGTTCTTGAAGTTAGAGAGGGACACCCCTGCTCTGATGGCATGTGAGATAGATTTGTGTGTAGGGATGGCAGAGCCAGATGGTGTTCGTTAGAAGAGCACAGCTGCCAAGAAGTAACGTAAGCTTGTATCATGGAGTTTAGGTAGATGGGTGAGGATCCAATAGTCACTCTGTGTGCAAGCATTAGTGACTTGAATTTGATTCGGGAGGCCATGGGGAGCCAGTGGAGATCGCTGCATAATGGAGTAACATGAGTCCTTTTGGGATGATTGAAAACCAGACGCACTGCCATGTTCAGAAACTTTTGTAGGGGTTTCTCCGCACAAGCTGGAAGACCCGCTAGGAGGGCATTGCAATAGCCATGACCTGTACCAGAAGCTGGGTGGCATACTGAGTGAGGTAGGGCCTGATTTCTTTTATGTTGTAAAGAGCAAAGTGGCACAACAAAGACAGCGGTGGCATGGAATGAGAAGGACATTTGGTCATCAATCATGACACCTAAGTTTCTCACCACCCTGGCAACCTGGTTGGATTGATGGTTTAGGTTTTTAGTTTGATATTATGGTGGATAGATTGCTTGGCTGGGATGTCCAAGAGATCAGTCAGTCAGAGGTTCAGTTGAAGGTGGCAAGCCTTCATCTATGTGGATATGTTCTAGAGATAGTACGTAATCTGTGCCAAACTCACCACAGGTCACGCGAGCTAGGGAATTATCATTTACTTTTCCCTTTTTTTTAACTTTATTTTAAATGCAAACAACTTCAAACATTGGAACTAACATTGCCATTGAATGTGCTATAAAATGCTGGTGCAATATAGTTGGAAATTGCCAAAGTCATATAGTGAGCAGGTAAGACCAAACCACCTGCAGACAGTATACTCTTGCTCGTAGCAGCTTGGCTTGTGTTCCTGATCATGGCTGTCTTCACACTGTTAACCTGTTGCATTTTTGGACACATAGACTGTAAGAAGTGGACATAGTCATCGTGACGTCATCCGTTGGTTTGTGGACTGCTGTGCTGAAGCCACAAGTTCGGCCGATAGGCCCCCGCCATGTTTAGTTTTTGGAACCAGGATGTGCCCAGAAGTGACCATATTTGGATGAGACGACAGAGCTTGAGCTAACGAGCATGTGCAAAGCTAGCTAGCTTGGTAAGCTAGGTGCATCTGTAATTCACGTTAACTGTCATTTTAATAGAGCTGATAACTTTGTCTAGTGAACAACAGTCTTAAAACTAAATGTACTCACCAGAGTAAGTGAACAGCCAACTCCTAATAAGCTTTTTCAACGGCACTGGTTAAATTTACATAGTGCCAAGGGTACGAGTTGCCTGTAGCCTGATTGACAGATCGCCATGGTAACCACTTGTCAATCATAGATAATCCCTGAAACATACTCTGTTTTATGGTGTAATTAAAAATAAATGGGACCATAATTTACTAAATGAACATCATTTTGTATTGAAGAATGATGCACTGTAAGAAGAAACTAGTGATTGAAACCATAAACTCAAAAGTGTTTGCTAAGGTAATTATTCAGGTGAGAAGTAGGGTCAAGTAACCAGACTTCTTTTTGCAACCAGAAGAATCGCCTCCTGCTGGCCGTTCAATAGAACGCAGGTTTCAGGGACTTCCGTGTTCGCATCAGATCCTTGGCCAGAAGCTTCCTGCTTGTTTGGACACAAACAGATCTGCTTTAACCCTTTGATCTTTGAATGGCCTGCTAAAGGATCTGACTCAACCCCGAAGCGCCTATTATGTTTACTTGACTGAATCATTTCCACATGTTTGAAAAAGAAACCACTTCCAAGAACGAGCCACATGAACTGGTTGCAACTTCTAAAATCAAACAGTCTTTTTCAAAGTCTTTTTTGAAAAATCTAAAGCAATAATCCTCTGGCCAAACAGCAGCCAATCAGTTATCACAACCCTTCTAATCACTGGACTGATGCTGCATTTGAGACAACTCGGAAATCTCCCACTCGAAATTTCCTACCTCAAGTGCATGATGGTGCACCGAGTTGTCCCAGACGCAGTATTCACTGCACCTGTGACATGCTGCTTCCATCTCCTGAAATATGCAACTTTCTCTGCCATCACAAGTATCAGGACATTGCCTCTGCGAGCAGTTCGCTGCGCCGTTTGGCAGCAGAGGGGACACAATCTCTCCCACAGTGGCCAACAGCTGTGGAGAGGAGAGCTCCCCGGCTCGTCACTGCTCCTCACGACAGTTCTGCCGATAGTGAACGCGTTTTTTTCGGGACTTCGGGTTTGGCCCTTTCTATTGCAAACTCCCATTTATGGAGGGTTTGGTGGCGGTGAGGGCCAAGGAAGCTTTCCAGCATTTCATCCACAACGCTCCTCAGCTAACAGCGTGTCCCCTGACTCATTTCCACACGGAATGGAGACGCTGCTGCAAGCCAACAGACTGGATGGACAGCACATTGAGGCGGGGTTACTCCCTACAATTTTGCCGTATCCCACCGTCTTTCCAGGGCATCAAGGGAGCCAACCTGGCCACAGAGATTCAACAGCTCCTGCTGAAACAGGCTATTTCTATCAAGGGTCTTTACTCCACGTACTTCCTGGTCCCCAAGAAGACTGGAGGCTTCAGACCAATCCTGGATCTCCGTTACCTGAACCAGCATATTGCACGGAAACCGTTCTGCATGCTGACACTCAGGAAACTGCTAGAGCTATTTCAGCCCGGTGATTGGTTGACGACCATCAACCTGAAAGACGCCTACTTTCATGTCGAGGTTGCCCGGAAACACAGGAAGTTTCTGCGTTTTGCCTTCCAAGGGGTGGTGTACGAATACACCAGGCTCCCCTTTGGTTACTCACTGGCCCCACACACATTCAGCAAGTGCGTAGACACCGCACTGTTACTATTGTACGATCAGGGCATGAGGGTCTTTTTCTACTTAGACGACCTCATTGTCATGGCCAGGTCAAAACAATGGGCAATTTTGAGAGGGAGGTTGAGACAGGCTGGACTGTCTGCAGAGGTGATACATACCATCCAGGCGGCGAGGGCAGGCTCCACCACTTCCTGCTACAAAGCTAAGTGGCTGGGCTTTCAGCGCTGCTGCATAGTGGTCCCACAGTGGGAAGATGAAGATGCTATCTCTCAAGACAGCCTTGTTACTGGCTCTCACCTCTGCCAAGAGGGTGACTGAGCTGTGCCCCCTGTCTGTTCATCCCAGCTGCATGCTGCTTCGTGGTGACCACAGTGCAGCAGAGTTAAGACCGAACCCCTCCTTTGTTCCTAAGAACATAAGAAGCTCATTCAGGTCGAGGACCATACATTTGGATGCCTTCCACCCCCGCCCCACCCTGGGCCTAGGGAGGCGAGGCTGCAGCTGTTGTGTCATTTGCGCGCACTAACACATTATATTAAGCGCACGGCCCCCACTCATCGCACTGATCAACTGCTCGTTTGCTTTGGTGACGGTGCGATCGGTAAAGCTCGATCCAAGAAGCGCCTAGCCGGATGGCTTTGTGACTGTATCTCACAGGCCTACGTGCAGGCGGGGAAAGACCCACCCTCGGTGGTCCGGGCTCACTCCACACGGGGTGTGGCTGTGTCAACGGCCCTCTTCAGCGGAGTGAGCATCGAGGAGCCGCTCCACCGCCGTCTGCTGAAAGGCTGGTTGGATGCTGAGCAGTGAGGACACTATTTATACGGTATGCAGCGACGTCCAATTGGTCGGCTACTTACAGTATGCAAAATTTCAGTGGGTGAGTACATGCGTGTGATAGGAGGAGAGGTAGTACCCATAGAGTCCAGCAGAGGGCTCCACCTGCGCTAATAGAACTAGGGTTACCATATCGTAACATTCGTTATGTTGGTGACATTTATAGCGCTTATCCTTATATTTGGCTCTTGATCCTGCAGTTGATGAAATCTAACTCATTAAAAAACATTTTAAAATGTGATTTACATTTTATTGTCAATGCTTTATAAAGTAGTCTCTCCTGACTGGAATATTGACAGGGAAATGAGACCAACACAATCAAAAGAGTTGTGATCTCAGTTAAAAAATTTGGTCTCCGTCTCAACCCCTCCTGCCTGACCTGAATTTAGATGGTCTAAACACAACACTAATCTAGATTATACATGGTCAAAATGAATCTAAAACAAACGGAACAGGATTGATCTCAGTTTCTGTCACCAGGCAGAAAAAGATACATCAGTCACAGCTAACCTCATTAACCTCTCATGTCCTCATACAGCCTGACCTCCCTCAAACACAGGGTTAACTACCACAGCTTTTCTTGAGAGACAAAGTGGTTAATTCATGGATTCACATTGTGGTAGTGGAAACCTTCTGACCGTACACCATTTGCACACAGTGAACAGTGTTTGAATCTTTTATCAAAATGGCCAATCTGCATTGATTTTTCTTTTAACAGCTGCAAGGAGGAAGGCTTCAGAAAAGCCAGATCTAAATACCAGAGACACAACCATTCATGTGGCCTTGTTTGTCAACCAGAAAGTGACACACCAGATATTAGTGTTTAGTAATTGCTTTGAAGAATTAAGCAGTTCCGCTTATTTTTCATGGCTCTGCAACTGCCAAAAATCTTCAGTTCTGGTTTACATCTCACAGGTATTTACAGGTCACACATGAATGTGGATTAATTTAACAGAGATGTATATTTATACAGTGTTTGAGTAGTAAGCCCTTGTATTGTGAGTTCAGGCAACAACAATAAATACTTAACAATCATTTCATGTGATGAGAGCCACCCAGGACCTGAAAGCCATAACTATGCACACACAAATCGACAGTAGCACTGGTTGTAATTATGGCTGGGCTTTTGGTTAAGATGTACAGTATTGTACTATTTATTGGAAGGGAAACCACAACCTACTATAAACTGTGTGGACATATTAGTTTGACTTCAAGAGTCCTCAATGTGGCTTCTACTCATTATCACCAAATGCTCTAAGATTTTCCAACAGCCATGCCATTTGCAGTGAACTGTAAACAATTTGTTGAATCACAATTAAAAGCTCATTATTATTCTGTTTAAATATTACTAATAATCGAACATGCGTGTCTATGTTTATGTTTGTGTGTGTGTACAGAGTTCATGCATTCAAATTCGGGGAATTACAACCCCCCAATTAGATTGTGATGTTGTGAGCAGGCCAAGTTTTGTTTCCGTGAACCTCTGTGTTTGAATCTGTCCTGCTCCCAGGTTGGAGATTAGTGCTAAAAATGGAGCTTGATCATCAAATGCCAGAAAACACATTTCCCAACAATAGTATACAAAAACACCACTGGTTTCTTTGAATTGGATGAGCTCCATTTACTGACTTCATGGAAGTGACTGAAGCTTAAACAGAAATAAATGATGGGTAAAACCTCAAATATTCTGCAATCACATTATTTAATATGAGCTGTCTTTTTTAGAGAAGCTAGAAGATTTAAAACATTTTCCCATCATACAATACTGACTTTTGAATACATTCTCACAATCAAGGCATTTCATTCCTGGCATTCCTGGGGGTAGTTTGATTGGCGTAATATCTGTGTGGTCGGCCCTAAAATCGCGAGTTAATCACCGGTGTTGTTAGCAATGTCTGCATCTGTAAATTGAGCACTCCATACATTAACCTGTGTTGTGATTCAAATCACGGAGCAACAGACAGAGTGCTAAGGTCACAGAACTACCTGTTGCTTTGAGTTTTGACAGTCTAGTAATTTGCAATTACCACAACTGGACCCATGAAACTAAGTAATTAGCTTCCACTTTCCAAGTTGGAAGCTAGCTCATCAAAGTTGTAGCTTCCAATACTCAACCAATGCTATGTGGACTTTTTAAAAAGGGAAAAACACGTCGTGTACCATCATCTATAGGCAAAACAGAGCTATGAGGTGCTCTGCTGTCAGTCCAGTACCACAGGACGCACCCACCCAGAGGTTTGCATTTTTGATGTCCAAACAAAGTGGAAAGATATAATAGCGGCAGTCTCATTATACTCTATAGTTATTATTTACACTTACTATCTACTGTCTCACTGTTCTTAGTACACATGACAAAGCCATGGGGTCCACACAAGAACCTGTATAAAGACCTCAGTGAGGCTCAGTGAAGGGTGTAAATATTGACAAAGCAGTGAATGTTTCCAGGAGCGCAGGATGTGTCAACATTTGGAACCACTATGATTCTTCCTAGAGTTAATTACTGTGTGCCAACAGAAATAACCCCGTCGCTTCTGTGCCAGCCCACACACAAACACTTCATCTTTCACACTCGCTCACACACAAACACAGGGTCCAAATTTGTATCTTGTACATTCAAGTGGTATATCAGCTGAGGGTCACTGCAGCTGTTCCTGCCGCCCACTGCACCTGATAACAACCCTGGGAGCAAAATACAAGCACACACAGAGACATCACCTTATCTCGTTCTGTGAGACACAAGATAGGGAGAAGTCACTTGGGCTGGTCGGCCGAGTCTGTTTACCTCTTTCGCTGTCTGCAACGCACACAGACACAAACATTTACTGTACAAGGAGATCCAGACAACTGGTGGCTGTGATAAATAAAGAAACCAAATGAAACACAACATTCACATGGTGTCCTTGTTGTTGGCACACATAACAGAAAGCCGTTGGTTTAGAAATGAATCTGGAACTCGAAAGTGTTCTTGTCAAATACTGTGTATTGATTCAAGGTTATTAGTAATGTCAGGCTGGGTGTTAGCTAATACATAACTAGGTCAGATAGACTCTTTCAGGTTTTTTTCAGGCTCTGTCTCTTAGGATGATCACACCCTTAAACACACTCATACCTCAATACACTAGAGACTGAATTCAGGAGGTATCGAGCATACTCTTAAAAAACACCAACGAAATGCACTGGGTCAGTAGCCATATTAGGCAGTACAACATAACATTTAAAATATCTTTTAGTAAATAAAGTAAAAGAAAAGATTGAAAGTATTTATTAATTAAAAGGCAAAGCTAAGCAAATACTCTAAAAAAGCAATCAGATAAATCCATAAATCATGAGTAATGAGCAGAAGTTACACTGTATTTGATCATTTTTCCTTTGATTAGATTCACATTGGCAGTGTAAGTTGTAGCCTTTTTGAATATACACATTGATTTAAATTAATTGATCATGACTTCAATAAAAGGTCTTTGATGTGTGTTTGATATGATAATTCCAGATATATTCACTAACTTACTCTGTTTCTTCTTCTAGGTTAGTGGATGACTGTAATGCAAAGGGGATGTTGCTATTACCACAACTGCTATTATAAAGTTAAATTACACTGACTGCAGAGTAGGTTTTTTTTCTTAGAACTGAATTGCTTTTTTCTAAGAAGAATCTTTCCTCAAAAGGCCACCCACCCAAAATAATAGCACTAAGTTCAGTGACTTTTGAACTAAGTTGACATTACTCAGGTGAAATTGTAAAAACCTACATCCTACACCCATAATGACTACAGCCTGATTCTGCAGATCCCTCCTTTAACTTTCGTGGCTGCAATTTTCTGCGTGATTACTTCCTCTCCTCTAAAGATGAAAATGGTTTTCATACACACCAAAATGTCAACTTATTCTCAGAAAATAGAGCTCCCAGGTTGGAGAGAATTGGCTTGTGGGCGCGCACGTGTGTGTGTCTGTGTGCAACAGCTGGTTCTCAGATCCATCTGTGTGCGCTTTCTCTTCTTTCAGGCACTGCAGCTCATTCAGGGTCAAGTCTATCAAGGCTGACATTCAAAGTTTTCCGTTTTCACTATGTGCAGTTAAAACTGGAGTTGTATATTTGACACATTAACCTCACAACTAATATCATTCATTGATTGATGATTTATAGTCTATTGTTCATTAACAATATTTTAATGTTTCAGAGAAGCAGTGATATCCATGGGGACAAGACTAGAAATTAAGTGTAGGCTGAAACGGGTGTCTACAGATTTTCAATCAGTTTTCTCCATTATCATTTACAGTAGATACATAATACAATACAGTACTGCTGGCCTCCATTGTGTGATTGTATGTATCGACATATTGTAGTTTATTTATCACGCTATTACAGCATGAGCTGGAGTAAAACATTTGTGATTTTGGACTATTTTCGGCACACTCAGTTTCGTTCTGGCACAGCCGGACTAATTGTGAGACCTTAGAGGTTCGGACAGACCTGCTGATCTGTACTGAAAATCAGCTCAACATGTAGCTATATTTTAGCATATTTTAGAAAAGATACTAGTAATTCTAACATACTGAGCATATTGTACATAGTGAAGTGGATTATAGTACAGACCTTGACTGTGAAACTGGGCCATCGCTGCATCTGACAAGTATTTAAGTTACAAGAATGTAGTTTGACTGGACAGTTGCTTGTCTGGTACCTTTCCTGGCAAGCAGCAGAAACTCCAAAAATAAATAGTCCTGCACATAAACCCCTATAATATGTGAATAATCGTTTTTACACTTTGTTTTTGTAGAAATTAAACAAATAACATGCAACATGCTAATAAATGAGTGTTAGAGGTGCTGGTAGGTTGATTTTTGTTACCTCAGGTAAATATCTATCTTCTCATCCAGCTTTAGGCAAGAAAACAAAAATTAGTGTATTTCCCAAAATGTTGAGCTATTTCTGTTACCACAGCTACTGTTGTTCATAAAGGACAAAACTGACAACTTTTAAATACCACAGTCCATGCCTTAAGGGATGAGCTTTTGATTTTAAGGAATATTTTGGTTGAGGTATAATTTTAATGTTTGAGAAGCAAGATCTCTTGTCGCACACAAACACAGTGTGACAAATGGAAAAAAGAGTGGAGGGTGGGCTAATGTTGAATGTTTTGAAAGCAGACAGATGACAGAGCGAAGAAAGAAATAAACCAGAAAGAGACAACGAAGGAAAGGGAGGGGGTTCCTGTGACTAGAAGTGAGATTAGTTTTGGAGTAGTTCCTGTAGTCTTTTCAGGGGGATTTCCCTTCTGAGCCGCACGTCTGATTACACGAGGTCTTTAAACTTTAAAGGGCAATGGAGGAGAAAGAGAAGAGGACAGTGATGAAACTGATGTTGACAGTGTAAGAGAGGATAATGTTTGGATAAGGACCACGGGCGTAGTAGTGGAGATCATGGAGATGGGGAGGGGAGAACAGGGAGAGGCTTTGAATAATGATGATGTTAATATGAAGACAATATTAAAAATAATGATGAGGATCACTGATGCACTCACTGATCAAAGAGGAAATCAGATAAATGTCGATCCTAAAGTAAATGGTCCTGTGATCAGTGCTAGACTCATATGTTAAGATATAGACTGCATATTAGCTTGAGGTCAGTAAACAGCATGACCTGCTTAAAGCTGAGATTAGATTGACCAGTCACATGGATGCTGTGTACCACTTATTCAGGTTAAAAGCAGAAATCCCATGTCGTGTGTAAGAGTGTTCCTGTGTTAATGTGTGAAACTGGTCAGAGACAGTGGTTACAGTTAAATGCTCCGTATTTGTATAGCGCCTTTCTAGTCTTTTCGACCACTCAAAGCGCTTTTACACAACATCTGCATTCTCACACATTCTTACACTGAGCCTTAATGCTCAGACAGAAACTAAGATTCACACACACTGGCGGAACAGCCAGGGGCAATTCGGGGTTCAGTATCTTGCCCAAGGACACTTCGACATGCAGCATGGAGGAGCCAGGGATTGAACCTCCGACCTTCCGATTAACGGGCAACCCGCTCTACCTGAGCCACAGCCGCCCCATTTCTGGCACACACACACACACACGTACGCACATATTCACATAATGCAAGGCCACCCCCTAGTTGCTGCTCTGTATCAATGTGCCAGCTCATGTCCCTGGCATCGTTGGCGGTGGCCCATGTACCATGAACCAGCAGGAGAATATCAATGGTGAAGTCTCCCTCCTGTCAGACAATTGCTGTCCAACACACACACAGCGCTGGCCAGCACTGGTTGTGCTGTTCCCAATGTTTTTGAAGTGTGAAATTGAGCCCAGATGCTCAATAAAGCAGTGGGAACGAGGAGAGTGTGTGTGTGTGTGTGTGTGTGTGTGTGTGTGTGTGTTCGCGTGTGCGTGCGTGCGTGTTTGTTTGTAGAATAGAGATTCCCTGCCCACAACTATTCATACCAGATTTAAAACAACTGTATCAGACAGCCATGTTTTCATTGCATTAATCCATCCATCCATCTTCATCCGCTAATCCGGGATCGGGTCGTGGGGGGTCATTGCATTAATGTTTACTAGAAATCAATGTTAAATCACAACTCAAAATACATTCATCACACAAGACGATGTATTAAAAATGTCTGTGAGTAAGCTCAAAATCAATCCTCCTCTCACGATCACGTGCATTCTCTCTCTCTCTCTCTCTCTCACACACACACATGCACAGTACATTATTTCCGAGATAGTAGTCCACCCTTTATTTTCCCTCTGATCTGGACCGGAGAGAGGTCAGAGACACACAGAGGAAGTGTTTTCACTGGAAAATTTGCTCACGAGATGGGAGTGTGTACGTAAAATCAGTTTTCCGCCTCTGTTAATCATCAGTTGGAACGGAGTCACAATAGTTGCCTATCTCTGTCTCCCCGTGTCTGTGTGTGTGTGTGTGTGTGTGTGTGTGTGTGTGTGTGTGTGTGTTATCCACTTCCTGTAATGTAATTTTAGAAAGAGCCAGGATAGTCACTCACCAATCCACCAGACACACTTAGACACACATACTTGCAAGTGGAGTTCTCTGTTATTTTCTTGGAAGTGATAAAAGGCCATTACTTTAGGTTTCATTTGAAGTCATAGTCTAAATCTAATAACCAATAACTAATTACAAATGAACTAATAACTAATTAGCTAATAACTAAAATTAATCTCCTCACTTTCTTCTGCTCCACCTGATTTCATCATCATCTTAATTGTGTTTTAGTTATGTGAATGCAGCAATTGTGACTGCATCTGGTCATTGTCAAATATATTGGGATCTAAAGGGAACACCTGACTCCATGGCACACCAATCAAGAACAGTGACACACCAGTAGTTCACACTGATGCGTGTCAGCTATCACTGGTCTAACTGGGCTTCTTATCCCCAACCAAAGTGTGGCCCCTTAAGATCACTTCTGTTCCACTAGAGGAGACAGAGAGACCATCTAGTCTTATCTGGCTGACCAGTGCTGGCTGAGATACAGCTGAAAGGCATTATGGAATAGGGGTTCTTTACACAATATCAACACCAGCATTAAGTACATTAAAACCAGTATACAGGATTTGATTGAACTATCCTTTGGTGGGGCAAGGCGGCCACTTTTACTCTTCTAACAAACTGACAGGTTGTCAGCTTTCTCTTCATGCATTGTGTGTGTGTGTGTGTGTGTGTGTGTGTATACAGTGTGTGTATATATATATATATATATATATATATATATACACATATATATATATATATGTGTGTGTGTGTGTGTGCGTGTACACAGAATGCTTTTAGAAATAGATATGTTAATAGATTATCAATTAACTTTTGATGCTGTTTTGTTCCTAGACTCCCAACAAAGCTGAATTTGGTGAATTGAAATCATGTGGGACACAGAACAAATGAATGAAATGTGATGTGCAAACTTTGGCCAGGAATTGGCGTAATCCACAGCTCACCAGCTGTGTAATGGACATAGAAATCACTGGTCCCTGTTGGAGCATCCATCCACTGTGAGGACAGCCTTGTCAATATATTGAATTCCCCAGTTGAAAAAACAGTCATAACCATGGTTTGGGGATTTCGGGTCTTATTTTAGGGTTTTTTGGTACCATGTCTTGTGCTTCTACTGTTATGCCTTGTTTATACTTGATCATTTAATGTTTGGTCTAGTTCTATTTTTACCGTCCCTGCTCATCACTTGTCATCTCTTAGTGTGTAGTCCTGGTTCTGTGTTTTAGTGCTGTGTCTCAGATCTTAGATCTAGTTACTAGTTTGTTGTTTTACATGTATTCTGTGTTCTGTTTCTTTCATCCTGGTCCGTTGTCATTTGTTCTGGTTTTAGCCCACTTGTCAGTTTGTTTTGTCCATGTCCTCATCTGTTTTTGGCATTTTAGACTTTCGACTCTTGTGTCACGTTACTGTTGGTCTATGTGTGCCCTGTCTGTTCACTCCATGTGTCTGTGTCTAGTTTTGCTTCCTGTTGTGTTGTTTACTTTGATGTGACCCGACCGTTTGCCTTAGTCTTTCATGCATGTGTTCTGTTCAGTCTGTGTTGGATTATTGTAGCTTGTAGTTGCGCTGTTGCCTGTATCAAGTGTGTTTGTTCCTGCCTCACCTTGTCTTTTGGATCTTTGTTTCACCTTGCTTTCGTTTGATTTAGTTGGGACTTAGTCACTCCCTGTAAGTGTGCTCACTTTTGGTTGAATAAATCACAGAACTGAACCTGCCCACGCTCTGGTGTCCTGTGTTTGGGTCCTCAACCTGTTTATACACACAGCTAAATGTGACAATCACATGTCAAATTTTTTAAGTGCTCTTAATGATGTGGATGAGTTTTGACCATGTGTACATGGATTGTATGCGTGTTTATCTGTTTAACTGACTTGAACAGGGAAACATGCAAGCAGTGCACACAGATATGTGTGGTGGTGTGTACGCGTGAGAAAGGGGGTAAATTGAACGACAGCATGACGTCACCACGGAGTGTGAGGCCGCCTTAAGTTTCACTTCCATCCCCGGGGCACACATCCCAAACGTAAATGAGTAATCACTGTCGTGGAAACATGCTGACAAATAGGCTGATGTAGTGGGAGCGACTGTGATATTACTGAGGTCAAAACAATTATTCTGGCAGTCCCATTGTGCTCAGTCACACAGCATTGTATGCATGCGCATAAAATTGGC
>NC_060152.1:25545404-25580735 GCF_021292245.1 Micropterus dolomieu | reverse complement strand
TCAGTTGGAACGGAGTCACAATAGTTGCCTATCTCTGTCTCCCCGTGTCTGTGTGTGTGTGTGTGTGTGTGTGTGTGTGTGTGTGTGTGTGTGTTATCCACTTCCTGTAATGTAATTTTAGAAAGAGCCAGGATAGTCACTCACCAATCCACCAGACACACTTAGACACACATACTTGCAAGTGGAGTTCTCTGTTATTTTCTTGGAAGTGATAAAAGGCCATTACTTTAGGTTTCATTTGAAGTCATAGTCTAAATCTAATAACCAATAACTAATTACAAATGAACTAATAACTAATTAGCTAATAACTAAAATTAATCTCCTCACTTTCTTCTGCTCCACCTGATTTCATCATCATCTTAATTGTGTTTTAGTTATGTGAATGCAGCAATTGTGACTGCATCTGGTCATTGTCAAATATATTGGGATCTAAAGGGAACACCTGACTCCATGGCACACCAATCAAGAACAGTGACACACCAGTAGTTCACACTGATGCGTGTCAGCTATCACTGGTCTAACTGGGCTTCTTATCCCCAACCAAAGTGTGGCCCCTTAAGATCACTTCTGTTCCACTAGAGGAGACAGAGAGACCATCTAGTCTTATCTGGCTGACCAGTGCTGGCTGAGATACAGCTGAAAGGCATTATGGAATAGGGGTTCTTTACACAATATCAACACCAGCATTAAGTACATTAAAACCAGTATACAGGATTTGATTGAACTATCCTTTGGTGGGGCAAGGCGGCCACTTTTACTCTTCTAACAAACTGACAGGTTGTCAGCTTTCTCTTCATGCATTGTGTGTGTGTGTGGGTGTGTGTGTGTGTGTGTGTGTGTGTGTGTGTGTGTGTGTGTGTGTGTGTATACAGTGTGTGTATATATATATATATATATATATATATATATATATATATATATATATATATATATATATATGTGTGTGTGTGTGCGTGTACACAGAATGCTTTTAGAAATAGATATGTTAATAGATTATCAATTAACTTTTGATGCTGTTTTGTTCCTAGACTCCCAACAAAGCTGAATTTGGTGAATTGAAATCATGTGGGACACAGAACAAATGAATGAAATGTGATGTGCAAACTTTGGCCAGGAATTGGCGTAATCCACAGCTCACCAGCTGTGTAATGGACATAGAAATCACTGGTCCCTGTTGGAGCATCCATCCACTGTGAGGACAGCCTTGTCAATATATTGAATTCCCCAGTTGAAAAAACAGTCATAACCATGGTTTGGGGATTTCGGGTCTTATTTTAGGGTTTTTTGGTACCATGTCTTGTGCTTCTACTGTTATGCCTTGTTTATACTTGATCATTTAATGTTTGGTCTAGTTCTATTTTTACCGTCCCTGCTCATCACTTGTCATCTCTTAGTGTGTAGTCCTGGTTCTGTGTTTTAGTGCTGTGTCTCAGATCTTAGATCTAGTTACTAGTTTGTTGTTTTACATGTATTCTGTGTTCTGTTTCTTTCATCCTGGTCCGTTGTCATTTGTTCTGGTTTTAGCCCACTTGTCAGTTTGTTTTGTCCATGTCCTCATCTGTTTTTGGCATTTTAGACTTTCGACTCTTGTGTCACGTTACTGTTGGTCTATGTGTGCCCTGTCTGTTCACTCCATGTGTCTGTGTCTAGTTTTGCTTCCTGTTGTGTTGTTTACTTTGATGTGACCCGACCGTTTGCCTTAGTCTTTCATGCATGTGTTCTGTTCAGTCTGTGTTGGATTATTGTAGCTTGTAGTTGCGCTGTTGCCTGTATCAAGTGTGTTTGTTCCTGCCTCACCTTGTCTTTTGGATCTTTGTTTCACCTTGCTTTCGTTTGATTTAGTTGGGACTTAGTCACTCCCTGTAAGTGTGCTCACTTTTGGTTGAATAAATCACAGAACTGAACCTGCCCACGCTCTGGTGTCCTGTGTTTGGGTCCTCAACCTGTTTATACACACAGCTAAATGTGACAATCACATGTCAAATTTTTTAAGTGCTCTTAATGATGTGGATGAGTTTTGACCATGTGTACATGGATTGTATGCGTGTTTATCTGTTTAACTGACTTGAACAGGGAAACATGCAAGCAGTGCACACAGATATGTGTGGTGGTGTGTACGCGTGAGAAAGGGGGTAAATTGAACGACAGCATGACGTCACCACGGAGTGTGAGGCCGCCTTAAGTTTCACTTCCATCCCCGGGGCACACATCCCAAACGTAAATGAGTAATCACTGTCGTGGAAACATGCTGACAAATAGGCTGATGTAGTGGGAGCGACTGTGATATTACTGAGGTCAAAACAATTATTCTGGCAGTCCCATTGTGCTCAGTCACACAGCATTGTATGCATGCGCATAAAATTGGCTACTAAAACACTCAAATGTAGAATCAGATGTCAATCCTGGTTAGTAAAGCAAGCACAAAGTTTTTAGTTGCAGCAGATACACTCTGACCAGGGCCAAGTAAACTGTAACTTTATTTTGCAATTTCATCTCTGTAAAGTTGGGTATTATGCTGTGTGTTGTAATGGAGTTGGGTTTGTTTTATATTCATGCATTGTAATCCACATATTGTGTCTCTCATGGACCCAAGCTCTTAATACTGTTTGGAGGCATCTGATGCCAAATACACCAGCGTTAGGCAAAAGCAAGATTGCTCTTACATTTGGCTGAGATCCATTCAGCAGACTACTAAATGTCACAGAAATTAGTTGGGACAGACCAAGCTACATGGATATCAAATGGAATGGAGTCATACTGCCTGAGTGCTTCAGCAGTTGGCATACATCTTTAAAACTGACTGAAGTGTGAGTTTTAAATGTGTGGCTTGAAACACAGAGGAATCATTAAATAAATAACTTTAATGGTGGAGTCACACAGATTCATTGCAACTCAGTCCCACAGTGACCTCACAGATCCTTAAGGGCTTGCCAACCCATCAGTCTGCGTTGTGTGAATCAGTGTATAATGCGATTAACATATTCAGTACACACTTGAGTTTGTCAGTAATATGCTTGGTGCAAATAAATGTTACATCTCTAGTTCAATTTGGTGTCATGGTAGTGGTACTATGAAGGGACATCAAGTCATTAAAGTGAACAATATTGAATGCCCTTGATAATATGAATGTACTTCATGTAAATGTCTTGGCAATCTGTTACAAGGCTATTTATTTGTCATTATACAGCACAGGGTTGTATAATGAAACGAAATTTGTAGTCCCTTCAAGCTACGCAGTGTATATTAAAATATGCTAACATATAAAATGAAACAAAATATATAGTTATTTATATACATTTATACATACACTTATTTACCCCGAATATTACGCAGGGTATTTTATGAATTTGCATCTGTGGAGAATGTAATCAACAGCACAAAGATGATAATTCACAATAAAAAGTCTGATATTTGGGAAACAGAGTCCATCTTGACATTGTTTGAGTCCACCTCCTCTCATCTTGCCAGAGTCTTGCGCTGACAGCTCGGTACACTGACCGTCGTTGATGGGGCAGGTCTCTGTAAAGATGTGAGCACAACAATCTCTGATTTCCGTTGCTTGGCCAGCATGAGTCCCACTTTGTCCAGACCTTTAGGAGCAGTGTTAAGTCCGAGCTGGGCCAACATAGTACCTTTCCCAGCTCTCTATTATGAGCGATTACCGCACCCGTCGTGGTGCCTGGTCTAGTTGTTTAGGCAAGATGGATTGTGATCCGCTGCTCCAAAAAGCCCGTCTTCCTTTTCCAATGACTGATTTCTGTCATAGGCAATACGCGTTTTGGCAATAAAGCCAAAAAACAGATAAAGTTTGAAGGAGGCTGCTACAACAAGTGCTGCCAGTTGCCATAGATAAAGATCCTCTCTGAGCATGAACATGAATGTGCTCAGTTGCTTTAATTGCAATCTGAACATCAGATTTGGTATTCTGTATGTGTGAAAATTAGAGGGTGATTGCGGTGATAGATTAGGTAAGGTCATTGGGGTATTTTGGTATTCATCCTCTTGGAGTCAATAAAGTCCTCTGGAAAATCAGAATTTAAGATACCTTGTTATGGACTGAGGTGTTGGTCATGGGCACATTTTGATCTTACAATGGTGTCAGAGAAAAGATCATTGGAGCCGGAAAATCATTAAGAATATTTCTCTGAAGACCATGAATACCATATTGCATGTAAATTTGGCATCTAGTTATTGAGAATTTTTGCTCTGGACTGCTCTGAAGTCCAACATTTGTACCAACCTGACTGACCAGCCAACATAAAACAAGGCTCTACAATAAGAGTCCGGAGCCATGCTAGCGGCTCTGTGAGGCTGTGCTTTGAACTAAATGCATGTTGCATGCAGCATGTTAACATGCTCACCATGACAACAATAACATGCTGATGTTTAGCAGGTATAATGTTTATACCATGTTCACTATCTTAGTTTAGCATGTTAGCATGTTAACATTTCCTAATTAGCAAACACAAAGTGCAGCTGAAGTTGATGGGGATGACGTGAGTTCTGCAAGTACTTGGTCATAACCAAGTGTTGAACAAATAGAAATTGTGACCTGATGATGGTGATAGAGAAACAGTCACTAAAGTGATAACAATTCATCATCTGTGAACCATGAATATCTGTACATATTGTGTGCCAAACCATCCAGCAGATGATATTTCACAGGATACCCAAAAACATTGACCTGCTGGTGGCACTAGAAGAAAGATCACCAAAGTTCATTAGGATTCATTACCTGGGAACCATGAATATCTGTTCAAATGTCTATGGCAATCTATCCAGTAGCTGAGATATTTCCGTCTGGACCTCCAATGCAATAACTGTCTTATTCATTGATCCTTTTAACTCCCATCTAATGTCCTTAAAATGCCCACCAGACAAATTATAAAACTGCAAAGGTTATTGTTGATACATATTGCTTATATTCTGGCTTTTCTATTGTTAATGCTACCTTGGCAGTAGGGGAATTACGTTAACTAGTGAGAGTTTAAATCCACCCTTGTTTGGCATCACATGAGAGTCTTTGGGGTAACCTCCCACAGACACACACCCTCACACACAAAAACACACATCAGCAGTCGTCATCAGCATTGGGTAACAGTGTCACCTTGTGAGTCAGTGTGACCTAGAACACCCACACAGCAGATTCAGGGGAGCCTTGGGAGTCTGTATCTGAGTGTGTCTGTGTGAGTGAATATCATATGTCTGTGGGGGGATTTAAGCTTGCCCAAACAGTTGAGCAATCTGATCTTCAGGGGGGAAAAGTGGTGATAGAGAGAAACCTCTTTCACTCTGTTGCTCTCTGTCTCTCAATTCTTCTACTAACCACCTAATTGTATTTCCTCTTTCCTTATCTCTTTTTCTCAAACTAACCTGCCCATTTGAATTAAATATGTGTGCAGGGTTTGTGTTTGTGTACAGATGTGCACAAGTGTACAAACAACAACAGGAGAGTCTGCATGACTATTGGGTGCTTCTGGTTTGTTTTGTTTAGTTGCTGATTTTCATTTATATATAACATAACTTTTTTTGTGCAATCATCTTATTGGATGCTGGAGCCTTCCTGCTGCTATGTTTTATACTAATTGAGAGACACCATACAAGTGTCACTGCTCTCCTGTGGGTTCAGGAGGCAGACACCGTCTCCACATTTAAGAGTAGGCTTAAGACTTTCCTCTTTGATAAAGCTTATAGTTAGGGCTGGCTCAGGTGAGTCCTGAACCATCCCTTATTTATGCTGCTATAGGCCTAGACTGCCAGGGGACTTCCCATGATGCAACAAGCACCTTTCTGTTCTTTCTCTCCCTCTGTATGCAACCTCATCCCATTCATGCACGTTATTAACTTAAGCTATTAACTTCTTCCCTTTCGCATAGTCTTGTGCTTTCTCGTCCCTCTCCTCTCTCCTCCAATCATTTCCTGCAGGTGGAGCTGTGGAGTCTGGATCTGTGGTTGCGAGTCACCTGCTGCCCCCGTGTGCCTGCTTGACGCCCTCTACTACAATTATTGTTTCTAGTCCTATTGTTCTTATTGTTATTATAATCATTAACATTACGATTATTATCATTAACACTACTATAAATATCTGTACCATTATTCATTCAGTCTATAGCAACATTACCTTTACTCTGTGTGCATATTGTGTAGGCTGCCTCCCTCCCCTCTCTCCCTTCCGTGTTTTTTTTAAAAAGTGTGTCAATGATAGCTGTTTAGCCATAGCTTAGGTAGGTTGCCGCTGCTACCTAAGGTGCACTGCCCCCACTTTCGGAGCTAACGCTGTGTTGCATGATAGCGTCACTGGACTGACACATGATATGCCGACATTTTTCTTTTGTAGCTATTTTTTGTAGCTACTGTACATATTTAAAAATGTCCATCCTGTTTTTATGTTGTGTTTATCCTCGGCCCAGAATAAATGTCCATCTTAAGGTATAACACTGCGACTCTGTGGACAGTTGCACTGAAAACACTTACTGCGGGCTACATTACTGTAGTAATCCCTGTTTAATATGTAGGCTACCTATAAAACTGATCAATGAACAGTAATCTTTCATGTTGTAGTCGATTTTATTAATGTAAAATAGGTGTCTAAAACTTTAACCTATAGACACATTTTCCAAAGCAAAAAATAATTAATAGGCTAACCTGCTGGGTGTGACTGTGACTTTACAATCACAGGTTCACGAGTAAACTGTGTCTTATATTTGATCTATAGCCTACCTATTTTCATAATCAGGTAGCCAATTGCAACCGATTGCACTTTATCATTCATTAAGGAAATTCCAGTCTGGTAAATGATGAATGAGCAACGCTGTGTAGTAGCCTAATAATGTTAACGCATTGATCCTTCCTCCACTCCTGCTTTTTAGAGCCTATCAGGGTCCGCGTTGGTACGCATTCATATTTCTAGCTCCACCCGATTAAAATGGAGGCTCTGCCTTTATTTACCCGTTGCCATGGCGAATCGTAGTATCGGAGCTCCGTTGATGATGCCTTTTTTTCATCCCCAGGCACGCGCTTCAATCAAGCTCAACATACTCAGAGTTGATTAAACTTATTCTGATCAGCTGTTGTGGAACCGAAAATTCAGATTTTCCCACCTCAGGCTCAATCAACCCAGAGCTCAGGGATAAGCTCCGAGTTTGTTAAGCCTGCTTTCTGAAACAGGGCTCTTTTTATGAAAAACTCTCTTGTTGTGATTTGGTACTATATAAATACAATTGAATTGAATAGATGTTGACGTTCTGCCTGATGTAATTAAAGATACTAAGCTGACCATTGTGAATTGTCATTGTTTATCTAATGAGAAGAGGCAGCATACAAGATGTGTATACTGTGAGCTACTGTATATGTTTACATTCATAGCACTACAGTCCGCACTGCAAGCAAAGCTTTACAGTATACACTTAACGTTGATTTTACATAGACAGGAGTTGTTTATGAAACTTTTAGTGCCATTAGTGACATTAAGTTGTGAGTCAAAAGTTTGAGTTTGTGACTGTGTTCCTGCTGTCTGTTCATCATCTTTAATTAGAAAGTTCAAGGAATTTGTCTGCCACATATCATATCATTACACTGTCACTGTTACAATACTATTGTCAGTACTTTGGTATCCAATTACGCTGCATGCTTCATTCATTAAACAATGACAACCATCTAACTCATCAGTCGTCTTCTTAACCATGTGCATACTTTCATTAAGAGGTATCAGTTGCATTTGAAGAGACTAATCATGCAAGTGAGTCCACAGTCCTCCATTTCATACACAAAACTCTTTGCATGGGGAATCTGAATATTATTCATGAAGCAAGACCCTTGTGTTATGAAAGAGGAAGAGTTTACCAAAATAGTGTTGTCTTGGGGTTCTCTGCAATACTTTCAGGAAACCACAAGCCAACAATGTTTGGTAAACCTCACCCAGTAAGGAAATATAGGAATCACACAAATGGGAGAATGTGAGTAAAGGGAGTGACTGGTGAGATACCTTAGTCCACGTTTGCAGCCCAGAACCGCCAATACATTTCAATATATATTTCTGTTTTCAATGCAGTCCTTGGATTTATTGTTGTTTCTCACATATGTTTCATTCACTGTACTGCTGTACTTCTTTTTATCTCTGTTTTATTGTACTTGTGGTTTAGAACACTCCTCTTTCATGAAAAACTTCCATCCATCCATCGTCAACCGCTTATCCTGCATACAGGGTTGCGGGGGGGCTGGAGCCAATCCCAGCTGACATCGGGCGATAGGCGGGGTACACCCTGGACAGGTCTCCAGTCCATCGCAGGAGAAACTTAACCATTCAATTATTTTCCACACATTCATAGAAACATTTACATAAACAGCTACAACAGTTATCGTTGTTGTGTTGCAAGAGAAAAAACAAATTCTATCTGATCTTTTTGGCTTTAATGCTGTTGTGTCATATCATTACATCATCATATAGCTGGGAGCAAATGTTACTGGCTTGGACTCACATCATTACCATATCACTCCATCAGTGCCATCAGCAACTCTTATTAGATGACACATCCGTGAACAGAGAAGAAATTTGGCTGATAGGTTTATTTTTCTGGGCACCAGCGCTGGTCTGGTTACGCTGCATGGAGAACTGGGGTGTGCAGTGTTTAGACCCTACATTAGGTGCCTAAATGTACTTTTTAAAGAAAAGAAAAATAGTGTGTCCTTGTACGCCAGGCTGGGTGGCATCAAGGAACTTAAAGATCCTGAAAATGTATTTTCTCAGTTGGATCCAACATGAGTACACCATTTCTCTGTTCTTTTTTCACTGGTTTGAATGGACAGCAACATTTGAATCTGAATCAAGTCAAAACACACCCACACAGTCTTGACAGATCAGATTAACTGGGTTTAGAGTATTAAATCTTAATAAATACTTTTAAATATTTATTCATGAATATTTAATTATATAGAGAATAATGATACTGCAAAAACTTTTTGAATCTATGGCGACCTTTAGAACAGAAACAGAGGGTAGGGGCAGATAATTTATCCTGTATGTACAAAAAGCTGTCTCCAACCATAATGTCATTTAAATGGTCAGCACCTGTTAAGCAGATAATCATGTCTTCTGATAAAGGGGGAATAATGAGGCAGAGAATAGCTGCTTTTATATATGTTGACCTCAGCAGAATGTCAAGAAGCTAACAATTCCTGGGTAATGGCTGTCCCCATGCTGAACATGCTTCCCCTTGCTGGCGTTAGTAAAAACATAGTTAAAGGTGCCAGCAGAGTTTTACTGTAAACATACAAAGATGTTTGTATTCAGCATTATGCAACAAGATGCTGTGGCCATCACTCAAATTATGTTGTTATAAGAGAAATAAAAAATAATAAGAAATATTATAGTATGTTTTTTTCCACGCACCTCAACACACACCCAGTCCTGTCAACCTGTGATATGGCTGTGATTTACCCGCTTCTGGGAGTTCACCTCCATTATGTCCTTTTTATGATGAGTCACACTAACCACCACAGCGTTTCCTCATGAAGCATTTGCTAAGCTGATTTCTCTTAAAAGTTTGAAACCTCCATGTTTACCGTCTTGCAGCCTTCATCACTGCCTTTGCTGACAAACTAGTGTGTTTCTTGACAATTTACTGCCACATGTAAATCGGTGGAATGGTGAGAAACCATTGGCTGGAACATGTATCATGTCACCCCCCTGCATGCACACGTGCATGTCCACCTCGTGCACAAGCGCTAACAAAACAGGGACCCACTCATAAAACATGGCTCCAAAGCGTTAATAGAGGTTAAAACCTCCATAGGGAACCTCACAATTTAATGACACAAATGGATTACAAGCTTCTGTCTGTAGCTGCTGCTACAGCTCTGTAATTTTAAAAAGTAAAGTTGGTTAACTCCTGAACAACATTTAATGCAGTCCATGTGCAGTACATTGCTTTATATGAGTTAAACCAGCTTGACAGTTTTTCATAGCATCTCTACAGAGTTCACGATGTGGTGCAAGATGTGATAAAGGAGTTGGACTTCAACTTTAGATGATCCCAGCACCTGGCACATGCATGTATCATTTATTGTATCATATATTTGATTATGTGGTGTACTTTAGAACTTGTTCACTTTATTTTCGAAACAAAGTTCTGACTTAAACCGGGGCCGTGAAAAATCAAAGCATCAGAAACATGTGGTGAGCTGCAGCAAATGGAGGGCCGCAGTGGACGGACGAGGGATCCTATAAAAGGAAATCAGATTTCATTAGTTAGTAAAAAGCCTCAACATCCTGTCTGTCTGGTAAGCATGACAAAATTCAGTGACGTTTGGTAATCCTTAGCAGAAATGTAGGTTAGGGTCCATGACAATGCCCCATAGTAATGTTTTTTTCAAAGGACAGACATTTTCAAAATAATTCAGAGGTTCCATCTGAACAACTTTAGAAAAAAAAAACTTTTTGCTAGCTATTGTGCAGTGTCTCATTATGTTTGAGAGGTTACTGTTAATGTAATGTTATAGTATACTGTATATAGCGACCACTTTTCACATGGTTTCTAACCTCTTCTGTACAATGCTTCATCTTTTCATCTTTTCTGTCCAAAGTGTAAAATAACTTCATCTTAATGTTACTCATTTTAATTTTATATATAATATCTTCAAAGACAATGCTGTGACGATCAATTCAAGTGCCCACATAGATTGTGCATACTGTGAGAAATGGTTAAGAGGTGCGGAATAGCAATGGGAGACTATAATGATATAATATAAGCATGTGTAAAGACAATGAGAAATCCCTCCATAAGAGCTTAAGAATGCAGCACAGTGCTAAAGATCATGTGGTAAACTCAAGAAAATAACCTGAGCTTTTATTTTGAATGACACATGCCAAGTTCAGACACGCATCAGAATAAGAGAGCATTTTAGAAAAAAGAATGTTATATCCAAAATAAATATGAAATAACTTTAATAAGTCCTGTTTCAGCAAATAAATTTCCATCTCATTCTGAACTGAATGTTAATTCCCCACAACCTTTGAATGGTTGAAGAGTGTCTTTCATGCTGTAGCAAACTGTAAACCTCTCTGCTTCTCTGAAAAAAGAGATTTGTCTGGCAGTATGGCTCTCTTGGGTTCAGCTTGGGGTGCTGTCAATGGCTTTCATCACTCTAAAATATAAAACCCATTGTTCTGTCTACCTCACAAAATGTTGACAACATCATCATTGATCATTCTCATAATTCATCATTTTAGCACATGACTAAATGTTGGCTTTGTACTGTTTGTTAAAAACATAAGGAGTGGGTACACTGAAAAATATTACATATAAATCAGTAAGAAAATAATTTAATATTTCACAATAAAAATGTTGTTTCTGTCCAGTCAAGGCGAACCAGTTTTCTAGCATTTGTCCAGGTATCCAAAAAAACAGGCAGCAGGTCATGGAGGCTGATGACGAAATGAGCCACAGGTGTGTATAAGATAGGGAAGCACTCCAGAGCTGAGTTCAGTGCTGACAAAAAGTAGCAAAACGTTTGTTTTCAACGGAAACGGTGGTACTCTGAACACCCGTGTACGCAAGCGCACTGAATTTTCCTGCCTTCTTAACACCGTTGTGTTTAAAAACCTTTCGCACCTGAGACACGCCCACCAAACGGGAGAAAACATACCTCGAAACCCTTTGCAGAACGTTGCGCAACGCAAGGAAACATGTCGCTCAATCCGAAAATGTTGCAAACCAATGCAAAACGTTTTGAGATTCAACTCGCCCCAGGTGAACAGGTGAGGAATGGATTGGTCTGAAAAACACAACACACGAACACACACACTAGAGAAACACAAGACTTTTAGTGTAGTTCTTTTTTAACAAATTCATGTGTCCCAATTTCATTCTTTAAGTAGTACAAATTCACTATACACCAGCAGTCTTAGCAAGCTATTTTTGCAGTTAATTATACAAAAAATTAGCATAATACGTCATTTTAATGATAAAAGACATGCATATCAGATGGATATCAATCTGACTGTGAAAAACTCCTGGCAGCAAAAAACTTGCAAATTTTTTTTAATTTTACAAGATTCAGCTGTCAACATTTAGTTAATTAATTTTAATTTTTTTTCATTGTGCATTGCCTACTAGGACCATTGTGTCCATCAACAGCAAACTCAAAAATCAGACAGTATTACATATACAACTTTTTCAGTATTGTATATTCATCTTTAGTCTAGTATACTGTTTTTACCGTTAGTATTCAAACATTCAACACACTAAGCCTTTTTTATATCATTATTTTTATTAAGACTTGTATTAGTTTGCACTATGGGCTTCAGTTTGTATACTGACGTCTCTGAGTATATCTAATTTAGTCACTTTTCCAGTTTGAAGTCAAAACCAAGTTTGTCGTAACCTACATCAGGGTCTGGGCCAGAATTTTTCAAGTGTCTTCAAGCAGGAAATTGGTCCAAATTGGCCAAAAATTCTTAGATAAAAATGTTGTTGTTCTACTTTTGGGACTATGAGTAAGAGCATTTAGTCAACTTTCATAGTGTAGGAAATCTTTCCTTTCTGTGTTGTTTAGGAGAGCTCAACAGGAGCTGTCAGGATATGGCGATCTGTTAGAGATGTGCACGCACGCTCACCGGGAGGAGTAATATTTATTGTTGACAGTGAGCTCATTAAAAGATACTGTTACTGTTTTGTGATAGGCCTTGTGCAGATGCAAATGCTCCATCAACATGGAGAACATGTGTTTTCTCCCCACAGAAACCAAGCTCCTCGCAACTGCTTTTTGGCAACAGTGTAAATACAACTTACATCAATCTTTGTAAAAGCGATGATTTAGGTCTGTAACAACTGACAATGTCGGCAATAATAAATAAAATTCCATCGCTCCTGCAGCATCTCAGATAATGTGCAGATTCATTCAAGTGTATATATTTTTATTTATGTAAAATTACAGATGGTGACACATTGGGTATGTGGTCATAAGACATGAAAATTGAAAGAACACATTTTATAGTTTCAGAGATCACTCTCTCTTCTCATCTTGAGTTATTAGAGCTGGACTGAATTTACTATTCACGACATCTTTGTTTGGCAACCTCCTCTGCAAGTAAAATAGTCTCTTCTTAATTGTGTTGTCTTTTTTAAGTATTTTTCAAAACTATCATCACATTGCTGCAGAGCTCTATAACAAGCATTTACCAACTATGTGATTGGATGAGAGCTGATGAGAATGATATCACACATTTCTTTCACTATGACATCATATCTAAAACTGACAGTCACTAAGTAAATGAATAGAAGTGCAATGTGCTTTTTGTCTTTTAGTTGTAAAACAAACTGCAGGTGTAAGATGTCTATGAAGATTCTCAGTCATCCAGGTCATAGTTATCCAACGAAGGTTAAAGTCAAGGGCAACTGGACTTGGTTGAAGATACTGGAAGACGTTTCGTCCCTCATCCAAAGGAGTTTCAAGTTTCATCACTTCCCAGGAAACTCAACAAACGTAACCTATTGGCCTCAGGTGAAGATACCAACAATGGTCGTTCAGTCTTGGCCACCGGTAGTCTTAACGACTGTAACGACTGTCGTTACAGCAACCAGGAACACTAACGAACCAGCAGTATCGATGACCCTGGCAAACAACCCCACTGAGGTTAAATAGCTGAGTTTCCCTGCCAGTCAGTCAGAACTGAAGAAGTCCTTTGGATGAGGGACGAAACGTCTTCCAGTATCTTCAACCAAGTCCAGTTGCCCTTGACTTTAACCTTCGTTGGATGCAGGTGTAAGATGTTTAAAACTGTCCATCCAGCCATCGTCAACCGTTTATCCTGCGTACAGGGTCGCGGGAGGCTGGAGCCAATCCCAGTTTACATCGGGCAAAAGGCGGGTTACACCCTGGACAGGTCGCCAGTCCATCGCAGGGCCACACATAGACAAACAACCACTCTCAGGAAAATTTTAGAGACACCAGTTAACCTAGTCTGCATGTCTTTTGAAGGTGGGAGGAAGTAGGAGAACCCACGCAGACATATTTCAGAATATGCAAACTCCACACAGAAAGGCCAGGGCAACTGGAGTTTGAACCCACGACCTTCTTGCTGTGAGGTGACAGTGCTAACCACTCATACATACAACCAATCATACATAGTCATTCATAAGCTCTCGTGTCAGGGATGTCAACATGTGCATTCCTGCACTTCCAAACACAAACAAAACCACAAAGTTTCCAAAAGTTCATATTACCAGTTGACTTTCAGACTGTGCTAATTTCACAGGCAAAAGAAGAGAGGCTGAATCACAGTGACAGATGCATGGGGTCGTTCCCACATGAGGCCCGGATCATTTACTCTGATGGGGAAGAGAGAGGGGGTTCGTTCATCCCCCCAGAGGTAATGAAATATATATACTTAGCAGAGCACAGACAAACAGCATAGAATGACAACCAAAACACAAAGAACAGGACAGCTGCCATTACTAAATAATGACATTCGCATCAGCCTCACCTGCACTTTTTTTTGTGCTAATTAGCAAATGACGGCTGACATGTTGCTAAATGTAGTTATTATAACTGAGGTTCAGGAACAAGATCACGCCTCTCTCACTAATCAAACCACACCTGTGCTTCACTCATTTCATCCACCCGTCTCCAATCCAAACACCAGCACATACGTATGTATGCCTGTCTAACCCCTTCCTCTGCCATTTCTCAGTTCTCACATCCCTCCCCCCCAAACCCTCTTTCTCTCCTCTTTCAATGAGCAGCACTGTGGACTCATAGCAAGAAGGTCCTCGGTTCAGACCTAGGTCAGCCCAGGCTATTCTGTGTGGAGTTTGCACGTTCTTCCCGTGTTTGTGTGGGTTTCTCCAGGGCACTCCGGTTTCTTCCCACCATCAAAATGATTAAAATTCATAATTCCGCCAAAGTAATTGCTCTTTTTCTACCACAGGAACCACAAGGGCAAGCAAGACGCTAATAGAGACGTGCCCCCACCCTAAGTCTTGACCCCTGGGTTCCTAGTAGCTCCGGCCAACACGACCCAGATCAACCCCCTTCATCCCTACCTTCTCAACCCCTTCATCCCTACCTCCTTGACCCCTTCAGCCCTTTCCCCTCGACCCCTTCATCCCTTTCCCTCGACCCCTTCATCCCTTTCCCTCTCGACCCCTTCATCCCTTTCCCTCTCGACCCCTTCATCCCTTTCCCCTCGACCCCTTCATCCCTTCCCTCTCGACCCCTCCATCCTTTCATCCCCACACCTTCTCTCTAACCAAATAAACTATATATTATACCTTAACTGGCATGGTCTTAGTTAGTGAACATGCTAAACTAAGATAATGACAAACATCACCTGCCAAACATCACCATGCTTTCTTGCTCCTGCGGCATGAACCTCACATGCAGCCACTGAAATAACACAGATGTTCTTCTTGTAATTTATATTTGCATATATGCACTGTATCTGAATTATCTACAAAGGTCAGTCAGGAGCCTCAGGGTCAACCCTTCAACATATGGGTGTTTTTTTTAAACATTCCTTCATACAGTGTCTCATATAGGAGGTCATATATCAACTCACTTAACCACTTATAGATGTCAGAATTGTTTTCATTTATGTATTTTATATATATTTCATGTTCATACTATACTATCTTACACACTGCCTACTGTAACTTCTCACCTACTAAACATGGTACCTACTAAACATAAATAAGTCAGCACAGAAATCACAAATTACAGTCATGTGCTTGTGGTCACTGCAACATTGTTGTGTGCACCTCTCCAAGTGTTTTGTGGTTGAGCATAGATGGATAAATGTGGCATTTCCAGCATTTTTGTAGGAATTCAACAGCTGCGATGCAAGACCTTTAGAGCATCCATCACCTTTTAAAAGTTGTGGCACCTCTTTCCTTTTCTCCAGGCTTGGCCACAGCAGCTTAAATGCCAAGGTTTTCCAGGAACATGCATCGCTTGTGAGATCTTCTGGCTCTCCAAGTTAAAAATTTGACTTTTATACATTTATAGCAGCAGGGTCGAGGCAGTTGAGCTAACAATATCAAAGTTCCCTCCCGGTACTAATTTCTCAAACAAATCATTTAAGGGATACTAGGGAGTGGAGTACTTAATTAAATGGAAACTATCAATCAATCAATTTTATGTAATGTTCAGAATTATCATGCAGCATGGTCCCAATACACTTTACAATTAAAAAGATTATATAGGAAAAACGTTCAGCAATCAAATAAAATTATTTCTGAGTGGGTGTCATAAAGTCTCGGGTCACTAAAGACTCAAGGTATGCATTTAAGGGTTAAAGAAAACCCCTTTGTCCTTTGAAAAGATCGATTATTTCATTGCAACATCTGATATTAGCCAGCCTGGTGAAGACATTGCTTTATTGACTGGCCATCATCCATTGTCCACAGCTTTACTGTATTATGTCTGTATTGTTCAAGCCCTTTTTGAAATTTAATTGATCCAATAAGTAATTTATCAAACGTCTAAAGGCTATACTCAAGGGAAGCCATTGAAGATATTTAACCCAACTATCTTCTCAGCTTTTATCTGTTATCATCTTCTCTCTCCATTGACTGCTTTCTCCTGCGTATTGTACCCAATTCTTAATTTCTCCCTGTTAATGTGTATACTCATCTGTTTTTCTCTCTTCATTCCATTTCTTCCTCCCTCTGATTCTGTTTATTAGACTCTCTGTATCTTCTATTTGTTCATTAGTTAAAGCTTTATGATTTATGGTGGGTGTCACCAGTGAGCCAAATCTTCACATCTGTTCCTCTGCAGGACCTCCGTGTGCACACTCGACACAGAGCCTACGAGTTCACAAGTGCACAGCTGAATGCACATACACAGCAGTAAAAGCATACATATACACTCATTTACTCGCAAATACAAATTCATACCTGGAACCTTTCCAACAAACAGCTCACACATCTTCATTTATTGTCATGACAATGATCAATAACATTCCCACCTTTTCTCCTCTGCAAAGCCCCTAAGTGAATTACATGCTCACACACACAAGGTTAGTATGGAGTGTTGAACAGACCACAGTGTACAGATCCAAGACCTTGAACAACAAAAACATTGTGTAGGTGTTGCCACACTGTGTTGACTCAGGTCACTGGGAAGTCATGATGAGTTAGGATTTTGATGTTTATGCAGAATGTTGCACTCACTCACTCACCTTGTTGCTCACTGTAATGTCTGTAATTAAAATATAAAAACCCTACTGAATGCTTGGTAAAATTATATGTGATATGTGATGTCCAAAACATTGTTGTAGTCTGAAATTATCATAAATGTCCACATTACCCTGCATCTCTTTAACTTTTGTAATTGTCTTTTAAGGAATAGAACACAATATGGACCAATTTTGTCAAGTTTTTACTAAATGCAGCACAAGTCAAAACTGAGAAAGGGGATCATATTACTTTGTTAAAATACCCCTGCTGTGTGATAGTGCCCCAAATCTCTTAGCAGCGTTATGGTGTTTGAAAACATAAAATGTGAGCTATGAGGCGCATAACTTTAAAGGAGGTGGTATTGTGCGTTTTGACTTTTTCCTTTTTTCTCCTTTATCGAGTTACATACATTTTTTGTGCATGTAATATGTTTGCAAAGTGAAAAAGCCCAAAGTCCACCTCAAAGGGAGTTCCCATCTCCCACAGAAAACTCTGCTCTGAACTGCTTGAAAACAGCTCATTTGTAGGCCAGCCATTTCCCTTTCATCCCTGTGACGTCACAGGGATGAAAGCTAAATGCGCCTTATCTAACGCTCGCCGAGCAACTAGTCTGACATGCCCTCAAAAACACGGGTGGAAAAACACTGAGCTGCAGCACACACCTCTCCCTTCCAAACAGTAGTTACCCTCCAGGCAGTCAATGGACATAAAGTTGTTACCAGCTTGGCAACATAGACTGAAGCAAGAGTTTCAGAGTGGTGAGTTATTAATCTGTAACAAATGTATCTTTCATCCATAAAGTTTTAACTGAGCTCTGTCTCTATATGGGGTGGGCTTTTTCACTTTGCAAACCTATTAGATGCACAAAAAAAAGGTATGTAACTCAATAAAGGAGAGGGAAAAAGCCAAAAAGCACAATACCACCTCTTTAAATGCATTTATATATTAGTTCATTTGTTATAGCCTAATAACCTTTACTTAAGTCTTTAAGCTTGTAGAGTCTGTTTCGATTTAGTCATATCAAAAGTCAACAGATTTGTGACTCAAGTCCAAGTCATTTCAGAGTTCACACCTCTGCTATATAGTATTAAGGAAGAGCATACTCCCAGTGGAGCATCCTCCACCCTGCCACTCGCTCCATTTTAATGCCTCTTTATCTCTTTCCTCACTCCCTGTGAGTCTCTCTTCATCTTCAGTGTTTTCCTGATGTTTTGGAATCAGAACTGCCATAACAAATACAACGTTGCCATGGTTGCATTTCTCAGTCCCAGGAAAACACGACAGCACGTCACTTCTGAGAAGGAGGACCTCTTTAAATCCCTGAGCTACAACTATTGCTTAATGCTATATGATTGTAAATAATGTTTTAAAGAAAAAAAAATTTTTATTGTAGTTTAGCGTTTAGAGTTGATTAAAAAAGTAATTGTTTTGTCACTTTAATCGCCTGTGCCACAAAGTGCCCTTTTTCATGAGCAATAACCTTAACGTTTTTTTCTTTTACGTCAAGCAGTCTCTGTATGATTTTCCCAGATGATCACCTACTTTCTGCTCCCTGACACCCCCCTGACCAAGGCTGACGTCTGGGTAACGTAACACATGTCAAGCGTATGAGGGCTGTAGGCGTGTGAGGGATCGTGTGTGTGTGTGTGTGTGTGTGTGTGTGTGTGTGTCAGGGAGAGTAAAAGAGAACAGCAAGTGACTGAAAATTATTTCACAGTATATTCCTAACAGGCCATTTGATTTATCCTCGTACAATTGCTGGAGGTTCTTGGCTTTAATGTAACTGTGTGCGTGATGCCTGTGTGTGATCATGCTGTGGAGAGGCCTGCTGGGCTGAGGGACTGAGGTGTGGCAGGTTTAAGAGGTTAAAGGTGGTCTCATATTCTAGAGTCACTGGTCCTTCCCTGGAGATGAGAAAAACAAGTGAAGCTACAGTACGGCTAGCTTCCCATCATGCATCTATTCGCATTGACACTTCGGACACCAGGAGTTTAATATGAGTCTACAATGTTATTTCCTTAGTATTACAACATTACTGAGCAGTAGTTACTGTACATCAAACATAGTATGAAGCAGTTTTTTGAACTGATTAACCTCAGACTTACTTTTGGCTACGCTACACTATATTGTATGAAGGTTTCATAATTTGGCGGTAAATGTCATATTTTATTCTTGTTAGGTTACCTTGATTTTTCGTGTTTGTAATCAGGCACTCACCACCTTTTGATAAAAATGTTTCTACAGTGTTTTTTTTATCTAGGTGTAGAATTTTTCCCCCAGTGTACCAACAACAAAACACTAAAATAGACTATACTATGAGTAGACTAGAAGCGTTGAGGCCCCTTCTTCTTCTTCTTCTTCCCTACTTCTTCTTCTTCTGAAGTTCAGAGTTCCAAACAAACTGGAATAACAGAAATACTGTAGCATCACATTGTCACTTCCTTAAAGTCTCAGGCTCTACTCAAGCCTAATTTGGTCATCAGAAGAAACCTCAACTCCTCACATGCTGTTAAGTATTAGTGTCTGCTGGCGTTTTTTGTGTAGTTTACATAACCTTGTGTCAAATTCCTCCTACTGATTAGAGCATTACGTAGCAGCACTTCAGCTCACTGTTTGTGTGCAGTGAAGGTTAACTTCTTATGCCTTGAGTGTCAGTGCATGTGTGTGTGTGCGTGCGTGCGTGCGTGCGTGTGTGTACGTGTGTGGTTGTGAAAGTGCTGGTACTCAAGGCTTACTTGATTCGATGGTTGACCATGTCATAGGTTGCTGACAGGTCTGACAAGAGAAGCCTATGCCCAGTCATCAGTGAGACCTGGTCATTACTTCTCGCTGACTGTCTTGCAGTATAAGCTTTTCAAAGCAGTGGGATAGGGTGGTGATGGTGCAATGGATAAGACTATGCCTTTGGTGTGAGAGACCTGGGTTCAATCCCCCATTGTGACCCATCCACCACATGTCTGACATGTATAGCAATTGTGAGTCGCTTTGGATAAAAGTGTCAGCTACATGAATAAATGTAAATAGTCAAAAAGAGAACACAGTGGATGAGAAAACATGTAGTCTGTGCTCCCCACCCATGTTTCCCCAAGAGTCTTTTTTTGTGACCCCGCTGTCTGAGGCTATCCAGGTTCAAAAACACACACAGCCATGCTCAGATACAAACAGATATACACTCCCACACATAAGCACAAGTGCGCTAATGCATTTCTCCAAGTCCCCATATGGACATTTGGCCCTCTCGAGGATACTGTGAAAGAGCACATGCGCCCTCTCTTAAGCCAGTGGAAATGATGTAAGCATACAAATGCTGCACAACCCAAGTCTCTTCTCTGGTCAAACCTATAAAACGTGATATGGCCCTCAACACACTCAGCTGAAGCCGTTTTAAACTTTGAAAAGCTGTGTTTCCATTGGGGCTTAAATAAAGATTTTACTGCAGTCGTGGAACAGTTGGAATTATTAACCTATTTCAACACCAGAGTTAACACTATGAGCTGCTCGAGGCTCATCAAAGACCGTCTCACTCAGGGTTAGTGTTACTCAATGAAAACAGAATAAAACCAAATTCAAAACAATCGCTGAATGAGAGTTTGATAAACACTAAGTTGAATTTCCATAATCCAAACTTTGAAATGACAGTATAATGGTTGCAAGGAGGACAGTAGAAAGTCAACTTGCACGGTGTTAGAAAATTGGCATGAGACCCCGTCAGTAATAGTATTTGATTTAAACATATCCTGGAAAGGTTGGTGAGCTCATGGAAAACCCTGATCTTTTACAAAGAGTATGCAGATTCCAGCTGTTTTTTTGGCTCCCCTTTAATGGCTGAATCACAGGGTGGCAACAAAATACTAAAATGCTTTTGGGGGCAGCAGTAGCCAGATGATTAGTAGAAGAGACATTTACGTGGAATGTTGTCGGCTTAAATTCAAGGACAGGCTGGAAAAGTTTGTGTGGTGGATGTGACTGAGCACAAGGTCCTTTATTCTTCCTTAAAAGATCCCGCTAGAGTGCCCATCAGCAAAGCACTGAACAACTTCTCACCCCAAAGGGATCAGTACTTTGATGATTTGCACGTTCAAATACGTCAGGGGTGGACAGGTAATCTGTCAAACCGGGCAAACACCCAGTGGGCCGACGAACCTTTGGGGCCAGTATAACATAAATTATTTATTTATATAACTGTTTTTAAAAATGAGCCAATGACCGGCCCATAAAGCATGGACAGCAGCCCATTGGGTAATTTCCTATACTGACACTGGACTGGCCCAGTAACAGCTATTACTGGCCCCCACACCCTCCCCCTCTGCTCTAAGTTTCTTGCGTTGCAGGCCCAAAACAAAATAGTCTTCAGACGGAGGCCGCCAAATGCGCAAAAATAACCAATCTGTTTGCTATAACATCAGCTGCAGTACCCTGCGTAGTGCAGGCACAGGCAGGGTAAAGGAGAGCCGTGACCCCTGCCAGGCAGAGGAGCAGGCGTGTGTTAGCTGAGCAGAAGGACAAAGTGACAGGGCAGAGGGAGAGAGAGAGCAGGAGGAGAGTGGAGGTGAAGTGGTAAGCATGAAGTAGCTCAACCTGTATGGAGGGAGCAGAGAGGGAGGGTCATTTACACTGGGGACGCTGGGGACATGTAGCCACCACTTTTTGAAAGCATTTGTTAAAAATGTTCTGAAAAATAGCTTGCACCAAGAAATGTCAATTAACTAATAAAAATGCTATGAAAAAGGTTTATTTGCACAATAAAAAAACCTGCAATGCAATGTACATATAGAAGAAGCATCTGTATTGCCCAAAAAAAGTATCTTAAGCATTTTATTTTATTATATTTTTATATTCTGAATTGTCACCTGCCATATGAATTTTGTGCTTCCTTTATAAAAAGACCCCTTACCGAATATTTCATCAATAACTATTTGTCTAAATAGTAGGCCTATTAAAAATATATTCTTGTCTTGTTGTCATGGCCCCAATCGTGTGCAATGTCACGTCTCATGGGCTAAGTGCTTGCTTATTGGTGAAGGATGTCCAACCGATTTTGGTGGGCCGCCTGGGCCAACAATGCCATGGCTGATTTTTTGTCCCAGTCCAGCCCTACAGATATTACCTTATCCATCTCTGAATACAGCAGGGAGTACTGAACTATGAATTAATAAATATACCCATCTGAGTGAAATTTATTAAACTCAAGGTCAATGCATGAGACAAGATTGTTCTCTAATTTTTCATATCCTTTAAATTCCAAACTAAATGCTAGTCTGGCAACTTGTGTTATTAAATCCAAGTAAGACAAATAAAAGTGTTTCTGTATATTCTAATAGAATAACTGGACTTTTTTTTTTTTTTAATTAAAACGAATAATTTTGCAAGCAAATAAGAATGTTGTTTACTTTATAGAGTGGATATGCATCACGTTTGGAAACAGTGGCCTGTTTACATATCCATCAAACACAGAGCAACAGTAGCTTTAACATTAATTTGAAGTCATGTTTCTGTCCAATATTCACTCTCTTTTAACTCTGTTTTTGGTCCCCACCAATTCCGAAGGGAAATATCTGTCTCTTTAGCTGCTAAATGCTCCACTATGTTCCCCAGCTAGTTCCTAACATCACCTGTCTGCTGTTCTACCTGCTCTGCAGGTAGTGTACATTGGATTTTTACTTTTACATAGCTTTTTTTAAATAAAACAAGCAGCAACAAGGATGATGAGAGAAGTAACAGTGAATCAAAACAATTTGTGTGCATTTGTGGGCCATAAAACCAAAACAGTAAGATGAAAGATGTTAAAACGCTCCGTAGAACTGGGGAAATGCAGAGCGGGGAGATAATTCACTGTTGATTTGTACATACAAGTGACACCTTTCACAGTACACATAGTCAATGTAACCATCTATTGTGCATCATTAACTTACATAACAAAACACTGTTGACCCCGAGCAATGAGAGTTAAGGGCAGATGTAAACCTCTATCTGCAGTTCTTTCATATTAAAGACACTAAATGTACTTTATTTGTGTGTAACGATTTCTATTTCTATAATGTAACACCTTATAAGCTAAAGAGACCAAGATGCAAATGTCTTTATTGGTGCTTTGGGATTGTCAATAAATGCTGACTATGGTGTCTAAACTTTCAGGAAGCTTTTAAAATTGTGAGACGCTTTTAATCACTGTTTTACACTTAAAAGTCAAAAAGCCTATTGTTTACCATCAGTATCTGACAAGATGAATTATCATTTCATAAACTCTTTACAGAGGCTAGTGTAAATATTAGTTTCAAAAAGAGAATAATTGTCGTCTATCTTCTTGGGAAGGTCCTTTGCTTATGAGGTCAAAAAGGCAAATCCAAAGTATTTATTAGCTCTTCTTCAGATTGATGTATGAGGAAGTCTGCTGTTTTTGAACTTAGACAAATGAAGAAGTGTTTACTGAGTTCTTATAATTTATCATTAGGGGTGTTTTGGTAGTTTTGAAGACAAATTAAAGTGAGTGTTTACTGCTCAGCACAATTTGGGGCTCTGATCCACTGACCCAGAAGAGAGGACATGAGAAGGAGAGGAGAGGAGTCATAAGGAGAGACTTAATGAGACAGGAAAAGTATTATTTTGTCAAACTACGACAGTATAGTAATCAATACATGTTTGTCCTAAAATGTTATGCCAACTTGCATTGATTTATATGTACAGTAGCACCAAGGAGGTTTTTGTTCCTGTTTTACTGCTTATTGGATATCTCACTTTAGAGGTGCTAGGATGTGGGTTTTGTCCTTTGGCAAGAGCCAGGCTAGCTGTTTTCCACTGTTTCCTGTATTTATGCTAAGCTAAGCTATCCAGCTGCTAACAGACAGACATGAGTGAGTGTTTTTATTTAACTCTCATCAAAAAAAGAATTAAGGATGTTTCCCAAAATGTCAATCTACATCCTTTAACATTGCAAAATTGGCATTTGGAGGTGTTTATATACAGTATACTGTATGTGCTCTAGGTGCCAGTTCTGAGAAAGACATTACAAATACTACTTTTTAAGGCTTCCTTTCAGTCCTCACAATGAAACAAACTGATATGTGGTTAGAGTCAGGATAAGCATTGAGTTAGGATCTGTATATGTTCTGTGTTTGGGTTTCCACAACTTCAAAAGGCCATGTGTGGCCCCTGAGGCCCTCAAAGACACCACACAGGTGTTTCCTTTGAGTAGACACATACTGACAACATTTCAGTCAGGAGTCAAAAGTTCTCAAACTATAAACGTGCTCCTCAAAGTATAAGGGTTCTTCATCCACCAAACACTTTTTTCAAAGTTTTGGAAACGTTTTAAAAAGGTCTGTCCTAAGGCATTTATTAGACGCAAAAAGTAATGTAATATTGTTTCACTTCCATTCACTGTGCCTCCCCTGAAACTGTTTGGAGCCCCCCAAGGGAGGCCCGCCTCATGCTTGATAACCCCTGATTTAAAGCAATCAACATCTGCCAGAGTGAAGTGCTAGATGTGCCTGAAAAGCTTTTAAAAGTTCACTGTTATTCACTTTCACAGCTTGAGTAAAAGCATCACACAGACACACCTTCCAAATACTTAGTGTAGCTAAGGACAAATAACATCAGTGTTTTTATAGGCCCTGGGCTAGACAGTTTAACATGTGTGAAATACTTTAGGTCGGCAAACCAAATAGTTTTTGAGTTGGAGAATTTTCAGCCCAGGAAATGCCAACAAAATATATTTTGGTCTAGGTGAAGGACAGGTCTTCAGACAGACAACATGGACCCTTGTCACAACATTGCACCTTGTACCTCTACCTCCAGATGCTCTCACAGTTATTTTTTCTCTTCACCAAAGTCTCTTTGAAGCACATGCTAACAGGAGTGAGCCGCTGAACTCTTTCAACTGGAGGGTGAACAGTAACAGGGCATGTTGTCTGTCTGGCCGTCTGAATGGATGATCACATGGCTAGCTGCATGGCAGACTGTCTGCCCACCTCTGACTCTCTCTCACTCTGGCGTGTGCTGGCTCTCTCATTTACATTTACTCAGTAAAAAGGGGGAAAAAGAGTAAAAAAAGAGCAATTACATTAAAAATGTTGAAATATATTGCAGTTTTTGTCACTGTGAGTTATACCCTGAGTCCCAGCTCAGGGCATAATTTAAACAAATGTTTGCATGTTGTCTTCTAGATTGTTGATCAACTATGATATATCCATAACAAAAACTGGATTGTGTGGTTGTTGCTTGTCTACCAAGAATAGCTCATTTATTTTCAAGGTCAAATGGTCAGGCTGATGTTCTCGTTAGCCTGTCAGGATGGAGAAGTCAAAAGGATGAGTCATGAGAGGCTTATTAACAAAGTTTAGTCTGAATTGTGGGAAGACAAGACTGGGTCTAAGAGTCCGCTCAAATCCACTCACAGTCAAATGATAAAAAGCCGCACCTTGAAGATAAAAAATATTGCTTAGTAGGTCTCTCAGCTGTGAATGTTTTCACTCCAGTGGCCAACATTTTTTAATTATGTCATGTTATACCATGACATCAAGCTTATGATGCAACTTTTGTCTTGAATAAGTCTAAAATAGGCCCACGGTCTACATCAGCACCTGTTGATACTAGAATTAACATCACAGACACCTACTCTCACTTTACTGAGCTGGAAGGCAAGCACCTGGTGGTCAAACTTTGACCCACTAAACCCGGAACCTCCCTGTGGGTTCACCACTGAAAGAAATGTCATGAAGGATGTACCAGTCGAGCAGCTTAGTGAGTTTCTCTATATAAAGACAAATTAGGCCCAAACATACATATTAGCCTTAACATTGTGCTAAAGCAGCAGGCATAATTAAAGGCACTGGACTTCACTAATAATATTAATATTTGAGGGATGTAAGACATTGTCAAATGGCTTATAGAATACTTGGTAGTGTTATCCTTAAACAAAGTGGCTAAAACCCCAAACAGTCCTTTTTCCCATGTCCTGATGAAGGCCAGCTGGCATGGTTTGTTCATGGTGACAAGGCCAAATAAACCCTTTAATTCTCGTTTTTTTTTTTTGCTTACCTTGAATACTCACAGATAGCACAAACTGCATAGACTTCAACATAAAGTCCATGGCAAAGCATATAAACAATGATGACAGAGTATATTTTACACCTGTGTGTGTGTGTGTGGAAAAGCCATTTAACAGACTCTTTCTGTTCACTAAACTGGCCACGGTATGATGCAATATTCCCATGGTAGCAAGTTTTTTGACCCACCGAGTTTTTCAGCACTCAAGTTTAACATTGTCTAAATTAATACTGAGACCAGATCATGATGGCAACAGGAATATGGTGTGTCACCATATTCCTGTTGGCATCATGATTGTGTTCTTTTAAAGTGAATAATGAATTATTGTTAACAGTCATGAAACAATTTCTTCTTCAAAACAAACCCCAAGCAGCTGTTTGCAGAACAGTGCAGATTTTTTTAAGTAGTACTGCAAATGCAAGAAGTAGTGTCCAAGTTAGAAGAACGTCCACATTTTTGTGACTTGCAGACATGTACACTGCTGTAAGTGCATTTGAACAAATTTCCTGTAGTCAGCAGTATGTTGACATGTATAATGAACATGTGGTAAAACCAAGGCCTCTATGACCCTGTGGACTTCGTCTTATCATATCCATATGTCATCTTCCAAAACTGCTTTGGAAGTTTTCAGAGCGTTAAAACTGGAGGTGAGGATGGACTCAATGATAGTGGTGTAGAAGTGCACCATCATTGTCCTTGGTAGGCTGAACTTCTTCAGCTGCCGCAGGAAGTACATCCTCTGCTGGCCCTTTTTGGTGAGGGAGGTGATGTTCAGCTCCCACTTGAGGTCCTGGGAGATGATGGTGCCCAGGAAGTCCACAGTGGAAACTGGGGAGTCACACAGGATGATGGGGGAGGGTGGGTCTGTGCTCTTTCTGAAGTCCATGACCATCTCCACTGTCTTCAGAGCGTTGAGCTCCAGACTGTTCTGGCCGCACCAGGTCACCAGATGGTCAATCTCCCACCTGTAGGCGGACTCATGCCCACCAGAGATGACCCCAATGAGGGTGGTGTCGTCCGCAAACTTCAGGAGCTTGTCGGACTGGTGACTGGAGGTGCAGCTGTTGGTATACAGGGAGAAGAGCAGAGGGGAAAGAACGCAGCCTTGAGGGGAACCGGTGCTGATGGTCCTGGAATCAGAGACATGTTTTCCCAGCTTAACATGCTGCTTCCAGGAAGTCAGGTGGAGTCAGGCACGTTCAGCTGAGAAAGCTTGTCTTGCAGCCGGGCCGGGATGATGGTGTTGAAAGCAGAGCTGAAATCCACAAACAGGATCCTGGTGTAGGTTCCTGGGGAGTCCAGGCGCTGGAGGATGTAGTGAAAGGTCATGTTTACTGCATCATCTACAGACCTATTGGCTCTGTAGGCAAACTGCAGGGGGTCCAGGAGTGGGTCTGTGATTAATTTAAGGTGGGACAGCACAAGGCGTTCAAAGGACTTCATAAACAGAGGTCAGGGCGACAGGGTTGAAGTCGTTTAGTCCTGTGGTCTTTGGTTTTTTGGGGACAGGGATGATGGTGGAGGCTTTGAAGCAGGCTGGCACATGGCATGTCTCCAGTGAGGTGTTAAAAATGTCTGAACACCGGAGACAGCTGATCAGCACAGTGCTTCAGGGTGGACGGGGAGACAGAGTCCGGCCCAGCTGCTTTGCGGGAGTGCAGTGTGGCATGTGGTGCATTTGGACATGTGACCCTACATTACTGAACTTTGAATAAACAGTACAGTAACGCGCAAGCCTCTCCACTCTGCAACAACAAGGGTGCGGTATACTCGCGGGGGCGGGCTTATATGCTCTGTAGTGAATTGCTGAAACGGTGTTATCATGCAGGTTTGATAGAAGTTAGAAGTGAATGTGTTGAAACAGAGTTGCAAGGATAATTGCCACTGTCGTGTTGTTTTAGTGTTAATACTGTAAGTGAAACCAATGTGAGATTCTTGAACAAGAATTTCATTGCACTATAAAGCTCAGGGAGGCGTTACATCGGCTGTGGATAATTGCATACAATACATATACAGAAAGTGTCTTTGAAGTCCCTGTCTAACCTGGTAGATCCCACAATGTGGTTTCCATCAGTACCAAAGGTGACTCTGCAGGGGGCAGAGAGCAAAGCAGTGAAGTTACAGGACACACAGACCAACATTATTTTAATAACCCAGGTAAATGAAAAGAAAGGAGGCTAGAAACCAGAGAGCGAAGTGTGTGGAAGAGAGGGATTTAAAAAAATAATAATAAAAGAGTGCACTTCCTGGAGGGTATGGAGAGCATACCCAGTGGCTGGAAATGATTAAGTGATTTAGAATTTTATAATATGCACAGTTTCTTTTACTCTGGGAAAACTCTGGAAGAAACAGGGTCAGCGCAGAGCAAACTATTAGCCTTAATCAGCCCTGATCTACTGGCATTGAGGGTTTTTATATGAGTAACATTCTGCCTAAATGAGCTGCCAGTGTACAGCCCTGCTCAAAACTGTGTCACGGTATCACTGTGAAGGCAGCCCAATATAAAAAAGTATACATAATATCCAAAAGCAGGATTGCATAGTGAAATTCTTAGTACAAAGAAATATTTTTGTCAAATTTCCCACTCTGTCTCCTGATTATTGTGAATGATTTTAATTGACATTCAGTTCCAGTATTTCTTGCTTATGCCAACAAATGTTGATTGTGTTACCTTGCACCAAAGAAAAAATAAATAAAATAAAGTAGTGATCCCTTTTAGGCCTGCTGCTGTGTGACAAATGAATTGTGTTGTTCAAAGTGTTTGCACTGTACTATACTGGACTATTAGGAAGCGCTGGTCTTAAGTATTCAGTCTGTGGCTCCATAGGTGCTTAATGCAATACTTAAGAACAGTTTGTAAACTATTTCATAAAGAGGCAAAGCAGTGTTATATTAAACATGCAAAATACACTGAAATAGCAGTCAATGCCAACTAATCAAAACATACTATGGCGTCACTTGAAACACTATTAGTAAAGTGAGTGATTAGCCTTTTTATATTAGTCAATAAACTGGTGTGGAAATTTGGGGGATTTTTTAGGAAATAGTAGTATTTTATTGTAAAGGGGATTTTTTGGAGTGGGAATGAATGTTTGATGGTAATCATTTAAACATTGGTTGTCTTTAGTGTAAAACAGTATAGGAGATAGGGTACATATTCAAACAGTGTTTACAGTACTGTAAGAGCTAAAAGTCTAAATGCAACAACTTACCTAGCAATGCAAGTACCATGACCTGAACAAGACCAGAAACAATTTAGAATCCATTCAAACCTCACAATTATATGTGTTTACATTACACCATACAGTACCTGCTAATCTACAGTAGGATTTAAAAATGTGTTATTGAATAAATTACAAATAAAGCACTAACTGTGCTGCTGGCTATACAGCTGACGTATTGTCAGTTCAAGTCTAGCCACACTACGTAGTTACACAGGAGTCTAGTTAAATTCGTGAACATCACCAGTCTGATTTTGCACCTCCAAATTCTTTGTTTTGCCACTGTGATGTGAGAAATGTGAGTTAAGTGGAAATTAAATCTCATACCCTGCCAGCACCTGAAATGACCTTGTAGAGTTTATGGCCATTTGTCAGAGGGACAAAGGGAACAGTGTAACTTTATAATATATTTTGTTCATGGACAAAGGTGTTAGCAACACTCTCGCAAGCTCTCAGGTTGGAGCAGGGTGCTGGAGCAGGGTGCTGTTTTATTATTATTATTATTATTTCCTGTAGCAGCTCACTCCCTGATGACTCACTCATACTGACATGACACGTGTGCCAGTGTATGTGCATGTACGTGACTGTTTTGTTTTGAAATCAGCAGAGACCCTGCTTGTTTGGGACCCTGGTTGACCTGTCAGACTGAGGGATTGTGAGGAAGGCTTAAACTCATCAAGAGCAGGAGGGGAAAAGATGAGGAGTGGCCAGCAGTGGATTTAGTGTCTTATTATTGTGAAAACCAAAGTATGGTGTATGCATGTGTGTGGGTGCACATTATCACTGTGTCTGCCTTTGATTAGCATACATTTGTTTATACTCATACAGATATGGATATGTTTTGACCCGCCTCTGTCTTTATGTCTGAATGGGGAAATGACGCTTTGACAAGTGTCATTAAACCATTAGCAAACACTATATTTTTCCCCTTTTATACAATCACACTCATAATCACAATCATAGTTTTTAAAATGTATACTAAGAAGTGCATGCTTTATCTAATCGTAGTAAGGACTATTTTGTTTGTAGTTGGGATCTATAAGTATAAGTAAGTAATACCACATGGCCCACATATAGTGTTTAGGATTTGGGCAAATCCTATGTATTTTTAAATTATACACAAATTTGCTATGGTTTGGTTTAATCATTGGGAGATTAAAAGTCCTACAGGGCGCATGCATGTGGCATATTTTAAAAGGTATTATAGAGACTTTTAGATAGAAAAAAGGCACACCCACACCTGGGTACATCCACACAAAGACACTCACACAGGGTTTAATGAATGGTAGATGAAGCCTTGAATGCAGTATTCTGTGTTGCTTCAACATGAGCTCTGTCTCAACACAAGGACCAGATAATATGTACAATGTACAATATAATGTTTCATTATGTGAAGAATCATATTTCTGCATATTTCAACCTTGAAGAATACTTTTAACGAAACATATCTGCTGAATTAAATGATAGTATTTATAGTATTTGTATGTACGTCACATAAATTGTACAGCACATATCAGAAGTAAGAACTCACAACTGGATGTACAGCTCTTGATGGCGTTTGAGAGAAAGAATGCACAGAGATGAAAAACATCTCGACTGATTTTAACGGTGCAACATGTGTGTGATTTGGAAAACCAGCAGTGGTGGAAAGCCCCAGAATATAATACACTCTAATGGGCAACCATGTAAATGACTTTGGTTCTGTTTTATCAGATCTTTCTTTGACCTCTTTGACATGTTTATATGAGCTAAGCGACTTGCATTGAATGAAACTGGTGTCCTTACCTAGTTTCTTGTCAGAAGAAAAACCAAAGACCTTAAGGGCTACCAATTGCTCCCATCCTCCTTCTCAACAGGCATCAGTGCTGCCAAAACTGCATTCTGTAATGATAGAATTAGCAGTCCCACTGACTCAAGCGCTACTAAATCCTCCTCCACCTCCACCACCCACAAACCTGTGTGCTGATACCTTTGCTGCCTTCTTCACAGGCAAAGTGGCGGCTATAACTAGCCAATTCTCTAAATCTCTCAAAATCAACCATTCTATTCCCACCCTGGTCAGCCCCCACTGTGTGAACACGGCATAGGAAAACCTACCATGTAGCAGTCCTTATACATGTCTCCCTCCATCTCCCTCGGGAAATGGCGCAAAAGGCTCAACACCAAGGCTAACATGTAGGAGTCCTCTGCCCTTCCAGGTCAATGGCACGTCACTCTCCTCGCTCAGGGAGAGCGAAGTATCAGAACTCCTGACCCATAGCCGTACCACTATATGCCCACTGGACCCGATTTCTACGAATCTCCTCCAAGCCATATCTCCCACCGTAGTCCCGGCAATCATTCCTGTGATAAATACTTCTCTGGTTTCAGGAACCTTCCCGATCCACTTTCAAACGGGCTCGGGTTACACCCTTGCTCAAAAAGCCCTCACTCGACCCAACTCAAGTTGAGAACTATCGGCCAGTTTCTCTTCTACCATTTTTATCCAAAACTATCGAACGGGCAGTATTCAAACAGGTCTCAGAATTCCTCTCACGGAATGACCTCCTAGATTCATATCAGTCTGGTTTTAAGAGTGGCCACTCTACTGAAATGGCCCTTTTGTCTATAACAGAAGCCCTAAGGTCAGCTAAAGCTGCAGCCCAATCCTCAGTTCTTATCCTGCTTGACCTATCAGTTGTCTATGACACAGTCAATCACAGGATCCTGCTATCTGCACTCTCAGCAATGGGCATCTCGAGTAAAGCGCTCCTGTGGTTTGAATCCTACCTCTCAGGGCGTTCCTACAATGTTTTGTGGCAAGGACAATTATCCTCCTCCCACTGCCTCTCGACAGGGGTGCCCCAAGGCTCAGTGCTAGGGCCCCTTCTCTTCTCAATTTACACCACCTCACTGGGGCCGATCATTCTCTCGCACGGCTTCTCTTACCACTGTCACGCAGACGATAAGCAACCTATCCTTCCCGCTAGACAACCCCACATATCTGCATGGATGAAGGCTTACCAACCTTAAACCTCTCTTAAGACGGAACTCTTGGTCATTCCAGCCAAGTATCTATCTACCATAACATCAAATTATAAATTGACGCCTCAACCATCACTCCAACCAGGGTGGTGAGAAACTTGGGTGTCATGATTCATGACCAGCTGTCGTTTTCAGACCATGTTGCTGTTGTCTCCTGCCACTTTGCTCTATACAACATCAGAAAAATCAGGCCCTACCTCAGTCAGTATGCCACCCAGCTTCTGGTACAGGCCATGGTTATCTCTCGCCTTGACTACTGCAAAGCCCTCCTAGCAGGTCTTCCAGCTTGTGCAGTGAAACCCAGTGAAACCAATGATTCAGAACGCAGCAGCACGTCTGGTTTTTGATCAGCCCAAAAGGACTCATGTCACTCCATTACTGTGTGTCCTCCACTGGCTACCCATGGCCTCCAGAATCCGATTCAAGTCACTAATGCTTGCATACAGAGTGACTACTGGATCTTCACCTATCTACCTAAACTCCATAATACAAGTTTACGTTCCTTCTCAGCCACTACGCTCTTCCAACAAACGCCGCCTGGCTCTATCAGGGCAAAAATCTGCGGAATGGTGCAACTAAGTTCCCCTGGTGGTGTAATAATGGGAATTTCTAGACCCCCACCTTTGCACTGTCCTGTCCTGTAGAATATTGAATAGGTCTGGTTAGTTTTCTCTAATCTAACAAAGGGTCAGAAGTACAGATTGCTGTGGTTGTGTGATTTATGACTAGAAGGGGTTTAGATTATTCACATCTGAGACACCAGTGAGTCAAAAGTGTTGCATGAAAGCTATCGTGTTTGACTGACCTACAGCCCCGGAATCTCTGTCCAATCTGAGTCAGTGAGTTCAATGAAAGACTATATTAATAAATAAAAGCACGAAAGAGGAGACTGTAGTTGTGGCTGTCTCTTTCCTCTCTCCCTCTCTGCCAATCTTTATTTATTTATTTTTTCCCTTTCTAGATACAGATTTGGCAACATCCCCAAGTGCAAATACAATGCCCCATTGTGTCAACAAGCTGAATGTATGGCAGGTTGTAGCCTTTCTATGATGGTGACTGGCTGCCAAAAAATGAAGGGTAATTTGTCTTTGTGTGGTTTGTATACAGAGTGCAGTAGATTGACATGGTTCACAGAAAACTGGTATTTTTACTTAGAAGATCACAGTTTAATTTACAGTGGAAGGATTCGCAGTTTATCCATCTCACATTTTGGCAGGTTTAGGGTTCACACTGCCTGGTAAATAAAACATTTACCAGTGACAGGCAATTGTATAGTTAGACTCTCTCATGTAGGTATGAGTCTGTCACAATGTCCATTTTAAAGGGCAGAAATGTTGACATCTGACCACACCTAGCTCAGTGTTGAGCTACAGGTGTTTCCCATCAGCTGTTGAAGGAAAAACACCTGCTGTGACATCACCGAGGTGTGGCCAGAAATGTGTTGAAACATTTCAACTCACAGTAGATGATTTCTCCAGTATGTGATTGTTAAATTGTTCTTTGTAACAGAAACAGCAGTTTGGTCAGATAGATACATTTTCTCTCAAAATGTTGGTTTTTATCAGCAGTTTGGGATTTTTGACATAACGTCTCATCCGTGTGTTCAATTGAATGGAAGGCAATTACTGTTTTTCAATGACAAGCAGGAGCAAAACTAGTCTCTAAAGTTTTGGGGGGCGATCTTTGCAGTTCTCATATCAGTCCCATCGTAGACTCTAGTTTTAGAAGGCTCTCCCATGGTGTTGGATCATTGTGTTTTGGCAAGAAGTGAATCATCTTAAAATCTTGCCACCTAAAACTGAGTCACAGGAAATAGTCTGATAAGAGTGTAACTGGTGAAGCACCTAAATGAGGGATAACCCAGGCCAGCTAGTCAGCTGACGAGGTGAGGTTGCTTGTACATTATGAGGTTGGTCTCACAATTCCCAGACTCTTATACATCAGAGCTAAAATCAGATATGGGTCTGGGGCTGAATTAAATCTAGATGTGTCATTCATTTTGGCAAACCTAATGTAAACTAAACTATTCTGCTGTTGTTCAGAAATCCTCAGCCTCTGACCCCTAATGCTGCATCACGGGAAGTGGTGAGATAAGGTTATCCAAGATACAAGCCAGACCTGCTGACTAACTACACATATTATAAAGACCACGTGCACTTTACAAGAAAAGAGACAGGCCTGGTATATCTAGGTCGAATTTGTTTTAATTTTATGGATTGATTTCACTAAATAAAAAGCCAAGAGAAAAGACTGTTGTGCAAATTGGCAGGTGGCCGTTTTAAACATTTAAAATGTGTGCATTTGCCAGACCAGCTACATGCCATTTAACAGTGACTGAATAATACACTTAGTATTTCTACTTTCAGCACCTCTAAACAAAAATACTGGTTCTGTGCAATCTCAATGTCAAGTCACGATAATTACATCATGATCGTGTTTGAAAATGAAATGTGCAGATTATGAAAAGATGCATTGTTCCATTTCCAACAACGCAGTCCTTTCCATCAGTAGTTACTAATTAAATAATAGTCTTGCCATTAAAAAAAAAAAGGAAATAGGCATAAGGTTCATAATCATCATAAATCAAACCCAGCAAAACCAGGAGCAGCAGGGGTTTCAAAACATGGACTAGAGTGTGGTTTGTTGTTTTAAGGATTGGCGTCCTTTGTTTTGTCACTCTGGTCTCCAGAGAGAATCCCAAAGCTGGGTTGGAGGCACATATGGAACTGCTACGTTCTCCCTGGATGTTTATGTTGCTCAACATCTGACCACAATACTGTGCCAAAACACTGATTCAGTATTATCATATGGGAGGATTCAAAAGGACACTGCAAGTGAAAGTTTTTGGAGATAAAAATCATGAC
>NC_060152.1:25541302-25545304 GCF_021292245.1 Micropterus dolomieu | reverse complement strand
ATTATAAAGACCACGTGCACTTTACAAGAAAAGAGACAGGCCTGGTATATCTAGGTCGAATTTGTTTTAATTTTATGGATTGATTTCACTAAATAAAAAGCCAAGAGAAAAGACTGTTGTGCAAATTGGCAGGTGGCCGTTTTAAACATTTAAAATGTGTGCATTTGCCAGACCAGCTACATGCCATTTAACAGTGACTGAATAATACACTTAGTATTTCTACTTTCAGCACCTCTAAACAAAAATACTGGTTCTGTGCAATCTCAATGTCAAGTCACGATAATTACATCATGATCGTGTTTGAAAATGAAATGTGCAGATTATGAAAAGATGCATTGTTCCATTTCCAACAACGCAGTCCTTTCCATCAGTAGTTACTAATTAAATAATAGTCTTGCCATTAAAAAAAAAAAGGAAATAGGCATAAGGTTCATAATCATCATAAATCAAACCCAGCAAAACCAGGAGCAGCAGGGGTTTCAAAACATGGACTAGAGTGTGGTTTGTTGTTTTAAGGATTGGCGTCCTTTGTTTTGTCACTCTGGTCTCCAGAGAGAATCCCAAAGCTGGGTTGGAGGCACATATGGAACTGCTACGTTCTCCCTGGATGTTTATGTTGCTCAACATCTGACCACAATACTGTGCCAAAACACTGATTCAGTATTATCATATGGGAGGATTCAAAAGGACACTGCAAGTGAAAGTTTTTGGAGATAAAAATCATGACTCTTCTCAATTCTGAGGTTGTTTTTTTTGGTACACTGTAAAAAAAAAAAATAAAATAAAATCTTAAAATTATGGTAAAAAGTCTGGCAGCAAAGTTGCCAGCCACTTACCGTCAAATTATAGTAAAAAACCTTACATTATTTTACAGAAAGAAAAAGTGTTTTTTGAAAACAGATATTTACCATAAAAATATTCTGTATTTTTACAGTTGCTATAAAAAGAAAAAACATTAAAAAAATTTGTTGAATGTTAAATGTATAAATACCTAAAAATATTGCATAAATACCTTAAAATTACATAATTAAAAAGACTGCTGTTTTAATACAGTATTATTTGGTATATTTATGATAATCCAATCCATCTACAAGAACTCCTTGTCAAAGTAAAGACTTTTCTATGTAAAGCACACAGAAATTGTATAATTCAGCCTTCAGATACCCTAATTTAAAGCCCAATACCAGTATATTAATAGATTTAAACTTTTATTTTATGGCATCATTAAATTCCTGTTAAATATTGGTTTAATCCTGTACAAAAAAGATCATGTGATATTAAGTTACAGAAACATAATTTTAACAGTTATTGCTTTATATAAACATTATTTGACAGTAATTACAGACACATCAATAAATCTACAAGCTTTTACCATTAATGTATGGGGGTTTACTTTATATAAACATCATTTGACAGTAGTTACAAGCAACTCTCCAATATTTCTACATATTTTCACCATTTAAATACCAGGGTTGTCACAATTTGTGGTGAAGGCAGGGTTGAGCAGGTTTGAGGACCCAAACACAGGACACGAAGGCTAGTAGGTGCAGTTCAGTGATTTATTTAAGGCAACAAAAGGCAAGCACACTAACAGACTGAGTGGCTGATTGACAGAGTCCAAAAACAAAGGTTGTCCAACAGATATCCAAAATGAGCAGGGAAACACAACAAGTGAGGCAAACCACAAAAGAACATACTGCAGTACTGGGTGACAACGAACAATGACCCAACCAAGACAAGGCAGAAACACCAGGTGTATATATACACAGGGACTAACGAGCAGGGCGGGAGCAACACAGGTGACAGACATGAGGCTAACGAGGCACAGGCAGGCAGAGAGAGAGCAGGGGAAAACAGAGGCAGACATGCGGAGGGATCACTGGGGTAACAGACAGAACACAGGTTACTGAACACATAACAGACCAGAGGAAGGAATATAAACTAACAAAGACACATGCAGACAGATCACCACAAAACGTTTCAGGTTACGTATGTAACCCTGGTTCCCCGAGAAGGGGAACGAGACACTGCGTTGGTTACGACACTATGGGGACGCCTCTAGGCGTAGCAGGTCTGAACATGAATAACGGAACGGAATAACGGAATAACCGGAGGAGTATAAAGCACACCTGTACACACTCATCATTAGCTTAAACTATGAAGCAGGCGCTTCAGGCAGGGAGAGAGGTGCGGCGGGCCAACGCAGTGTCTTGTTCCCCTTCTCGGGGAACCTGGACCCTGTTACCTGCCCAGTGGTTCAGGTACTTGAGTTCCTCCAGGACCGGTTCTCTGCTGATCTTTCCCCTTCCACCCTCAAGGTGTACGTGGCAGCTATTTCATCTTTCCACGCCCCTCTGAGGGAGGGGTCTTTGGGGAAACTTGCCTTGGTTGTACATTTCCTCCGTGGTGCCCGGAGGATGAGACCTGCAACTCGGTCCAAGGTTCCCACTTGGGATCTGGCGGTGGTTCTTGGGGCGTTGGCTGAGGCCCCCTTCGAACCCCTGGAGTCAGCTGAGGCTAAGAAATTGACCCTCAAGATGGCCTTTCTCCTTGCTATCACCTCTCTGAGGAGGGTGGGGGATCTCCAAGCGCTTTCGGTTTCCCCGCAAAGCCTGGAGTTTGCCCCGGGGAATATTAGGGTTATCCTGCACCCTCGTCCAGGATACATCCCTAAAGTGCCTTCTTGTGCGGCAGGGTCCACAGTGCTGCAGGCATTTCATCCTCCACCTTATGTGACAGCGGAGGACGGGAGACTTCATCTGCTCTGCCCTGTCAGAGCACTGAGTATTTACACTCTGAAGTCCTCTCGTTGGAGGAAGGCTGACCAGCTGCTAGTGTGTTTTGGGTCACCCAGGGCTGGGCTCCCTGCATCCAAACATACTATTAGCAACTGGATTGTTCAGACTATTTCCCTGGCCTATCAGGTGCACGGTTTGCCTTCACCTGCGACATGATGTCCGAGAACCACACCCGGGTTGGCCAGAACGGGGCTACGAGCAGTAGGCGGACATTGTCCTGGCGGACCCGCTCCAGAACCCCCGAGAGCAGAACGACTGGGGGAAAAGCGTATAGACGTAGCCTCGGCCACGAATGTACCATGGCGTCCAGACCCAACGGGGCTGGAGGAACGAGAGAAAACCATAGCGGGCAGTGCGTAGTCACTTGAGACGCAAACAGATCCACGTCTATGGGGGCGAACTCTCCGCACAAGAGCTCCACCACTTCGGGGTGAAGTCTCCATTCCCCGGGCCTCAGCCCCTGCCTCGACAGCAGGTCTGCAGACCGCCCTGGTTATTCAGATAGGCCACCACCGCTGTGTTGTCGGAACGAACCAGGATGTGGTGGCCTTGGAGATCGTGCAGGAAACTCCTTAGAGCCTGGAACACTGCCAACATCTCGAGACAGTTGATATACCACTCGGACTGATGCACCTGCCAGGATCCCCTTGCAAAGCGGCTGCCCATGACCGCGCCCCAGCCCGTGAGGGAGGCGTCTGTCGAAATGACCAGCCGGCGACAAGACCCTCCCGGCACAGGCCCCTGGGACAGGAACCAAGTTTCCTTCCAAACTGATAGGGAACGAAGACACTTGCGCATAACCCAAATCAGACAGAAAGGATTTCCCCTCGGGGAAAAACCCTTGGTCCTTAGCCACCACTGCAGGGTTCTCATGTGCAGCAGTCCAGATGGTATAACGCTGGACGCAGCCGCCAGGAGACCCAACACTCGTTGAAAGTGTTTTACAGTGATGGCGTGGCCTAACTTCACCCCTTTCACGGCAGCCAATATGGTGTCGACACGTGCCGGAGACGATTGTGCCCGCATCGTTGTCGAATCCCATACTACCCCTAGGAACGTAGTCCGTTGGGTGGGCGCCAGCACACTCTTCTTTGCGTTGAGCCTCGGCCCTAAACGCCGCAGATGAGCCAGAACGACATCTCGATGCCGAACGCCAACTCTCGAGACTGGGCTAGGATGAGCCAGTCGTCGATGAAGTTGAAAT
>NC_060152.1:25419500-25541202 GCF_021292245.1 Micropterus dolomieu | reverse complement strand
GCAGACAGGCTTCACTTTTCCAGCTGGTGGGAAACAGACAGACTTTTCTTAGTGTTGAGATGCTGACACGCTGTAACTGACACAGCATATTTACAGACAGAATATTTTCCTCTGCTCGCGTTCACCGTCACTTTCCACCGCTCGGACAATCAAACACCTCCTGATTCAGAGTTACGCTGCTCTTATAACAGCACACGTCACGTAGATGTACTTTGAAGATCGAGGAGAGGAAAGGAGCCAAGCGTTGAGTGTTGCCGTGCTCACAGTGTGCGAGTGAAAACATTTGTAGCGTACCGCTCCTGAATGCAAATGGGGGAAACACTGCTTGAGCATTTTATAGTCTGTCTAACATATGAAATTCAGTGACTTATTTTTCAAACAGAGAAGTTGTCGAAATGGTCCACTCTGTCCAGACCTCAGCGGAGTCTCTTTTCTGGGTCCCAAACCGTTATTTTCACTCGTGATGAGTCTTGTTCTCTATTCATAAAGAATAATTGACTTAAGTCATCTGAGATAACGTTAGCTAAAATTGAGATAACGTTATGTCTCTTACTAGGTAACGTTAGTATGCGGCATAACACCGGTAACGTAACGTTAACAGTTACGTTAAGTAACGTTTGGAGCAGTGGAGCGTTTCACGTTTCTTTAATTAATATTAGTATCAAGCTATCTGGCTAAACGTGCTACAGCTAACGTTAGCATTCTTAACAGTCACATAACTAACTTAGCTGTCACTTAAATATGTCTTTGTCACTGCAGGTCACAATCTGCCACAGCCTTACGTTAGCTAACGTTAATGCCAGACGGAGTCTGATCAATTAAAAAGGACAAATAAAACGTAACGTTTTCCAAGCTGCCGCCCTTAAGTGTTAGCTTAACTTATGAGAACTTGATATATCTTGGGAGGAAACTTCATATGAAGAAAAACAAAATCATTACTTTACCTTCAGTGAACACTGAATGTCAATATCCTGCGGGACGTTACCCGGACTGTTTGCTTCCAAACGAGCTTGACGTTATGACGTATCTTCTCCAACGAAGTAAAACATTGTCAATGGTCGAAGTCGCCTCTACGCAGTATCAATCATCCAATGAGTGTACAGCATTCAAATATTTGAATATTCGCGCACTTTCCTGATTTCTGAAGCACAGAGACTAAAGAGACTATTTTTAATTTCTGTATTTTCAATCATTTTAAAGTTTTACATCCCTTCACCCCCTGATTATCAAAGATGTAGTTGATGCTACAGAAACATTTGTTGAACTGTTCAGTCCTAACATCACTTCACAATCTTTCATACATTGCTCAATTATTGCAAAATTGTAAAAATATAACACCATTGGAAAGCTTTATTCAACTTGTGGTTCCCCTTCTGTTTAGTCCCCTTATATTACCTCAGCCTATGAAAAGCTCCCCATAAAGCTATTGTGTTTTTTACAGCCTTTATGAAATCCCATATATTTTCTCAAATAAGCATTCGGTATGTGTTGTACAATTATGTCATTATAATAAAAGAAGTAGCACACACAATTGGGAAACGCAGGAGACATGATGAAGAAGGGACATCACAGTAGACATGACCTAAAGGAGGGGACACACGGGCAGCAGCCATAAACTGTATATGAAAAGGCAGCAGCACACAATTCAAGATTTATTATTATATCCCAATACAGGATATTATCAAGCAACATCTGACACTACACATAACATTGTGGGACAGGCAGCCATTTAAATGCATTAATGTAACACCTTAATGAAACATACTTTGCCTGGGTCATATGTGCATAAAGCCTGTACAGCCATTGTCTTTGTAAATTGCAGTGTAATTTCAGATGTTGATCAGATCACAGAGGTTTTGTCAGGCCCAAGTAAGGCGTTTGAGGTACTGATGTGCATGAATATTCACATGTTCCATACCCCATAGGAGGAAAATTCATATCTACTGATGGTTTGAGCTGTGGACACAGTATGATTTGTAGTCCAACATCTGAAATACGCTGTAGACTTGGCAAGAAAGTGGAATGAGGCAGATAGATCCTCCCTAATGACTGTGAACCCAAATATGGTGACTGCTAACATGTTAGGATAGTAGTGATGCAAGAGGTTTATTCATTACTCTATTACAATCTCTTCAAATTATAACATTGATTAATCCAAAGAGCACTTGCTGGTGGGTTGTCTAGTTGAGCTGTGGAGTGGCTGAGGCGATGCAGTGATGGTGTTCAGGCTAGTTGTAGGGTCATACAGTGCTTTAAGATGTATGGCTGGTCCTACCTTTCACAGTGCCTCTGTTAACCCTTCTTCACATAATTTTTAAATTAAATACAAGTCTAACGCCTTATATGTGGTGCTTTCAGAGGTAAAACACTAACACACACATATTTACACACAGTAGGCCTACATATGAGAGCACCGTGCTGAAGTGTATGGTGGGAGAAGGGGGTGGGGGGGGCAGTATACATAATTCTCAAATACTTGAAGTCTATCTAATCACACTATCTGTGCAAAATATTAAAGTGTTGTTTAATCACAACAGTGAATTAGGGTTGGCATTGAAGCATATGGCCGAACCACCCCGATACTGTGTTCTGCTTGAGGTATCTACCTGTTAAAGGGAGTGGTGGGAATTGTTGGGTTTCTGGTAATAATATTCTAGACCTGCTCTATATGAAAAGTGCAATGAGATTACCTTTGTTATGAATTGAGGCTAAATAAAATTGATTAGATTGAATACTTGTTACATCCAGAAGGTGGCAGTGGTGCAGCGCCAGCTGGCGTTAAAATGAAAGAAGGAGAAGAAGAAGATTTCAGGCAGAGAAATGGTAGAAGCTCCCATGTGTTTTTTTGGCGGAGAGTTTGAGGCAGCGGGATACCGAAGTCGGCGTAAGAGACGAGTCACGTTTGAGGGAAATTCAAATTGAGAGAAGGTTTCTAAATTTGTGTGATTAACCGTGATTTTGGATTGGTAAGTGTGAGTATTGTGAGTATTTGTTTCAAGGTGTATTGCCCGACGGCCTGTATAGTACTGGATACTGTATACTCCAGAACAGGTCTTTGCAAAACTCAGCTGATAGATCCAGAGTGTAAGGAAGGCGAGTGGTGAGTCTCCTGTAAAGGAAAAGGTTTTACTGTTCCTGGTTAAAACACCAATAGTTCACACAGTCTGGGATTACCTAAAATCAGAGTCAGCCCATGCCCAAGGGAGCGGATTGGGACGGGGGTGGGGAAAACTGGAACACAGTGAGTAAGAAAAAGCACAAAAGAGAGCGGGGGTACAACTCTCAGGAAAGTGATATGGAAAACCAGCAGACTAAAGCAATGAGGCCAAATCCAAGCAGTGATGAAGGATTCAAAGTTCTAATCAATGTTAAAGGAGGGATTGGATTTTCTGCTGTCAATCCACTTAAATTGACAAACTAACTTAAAAAAGAGCTGGGTGATATAATGCATGCGGCTACTTTGCAGAATGGAATGATATCTATTATATGCAAGTCGGAAATGCAACAAGCTAAAGCTCTAAAGACTAAAAATGTGCTTGGTAAGGGAGTGGAAGTGTGTAAGCCAAGAGCAAACGCAGAGGTAAAAGGGGTGATATACAATGTGTCATTGGACATCTCAGAACAAGAGATATTAACTAGTCTAAAAGGAGGTAATGTCATAGCAGTAAAGCGCATGGGAAAGAATGAAAATGGTAGAGGATCCTCTCCTATCCTTCTCACCTTTAAAGATGGTGTGCTACCAAAGAGGGTCATGCTGGGATTCATGAGCTACCCAGTAAAAGAGTATGAAAGACCACCTTTGAGATGCTTCAAGTGCCAGAGATATGGGCACGTAGCAGCTTTGTGCAGTGGAAGGAGGCGATGTAGACGATGTAGCAAGGAACATGACGGGAAAGAGTGTAATGAGCCTATGAAATGTTGTAATTGTGGCGAGGAACATCCAGCTTCCTTGTCAAAGCTACATCAAAGCAGGAAATGTGGAGAGAATAAAAAAGGAAAGGAAAATATCTTATGCATAGGCAGTAAAAAGAGTGGACTATAGTGGGGTCAGCCAAGGACACAACGAGGGCATTGCAAGGGATCTGGTGAAGAGACATACTTTGAATGACGACTCAGTAGTGATTAGCAAGAAAGGACTTCTGGCATTCATGGTTGAAGCAATGTGGAGAGTAAAATTGGTGGCAAACAAAAAATCAGATGTGGCACGAGAAATTGCCTCTGCTGCAGAAAAGCTTCTAGGCTTCAAGGGAATTAGCCCAAAAGAAATATGGGAATTTACTTACACTCAGGACAGTGCAGATCAAAGATCAAATGAGAATTTACAGTTAGAGATTGATGATAATGAAGAAGAAGAAGAAATGGGCAGTAGTTACGGGGACTATGATGGTGATTAGTGTCCTTTGTATTATGTTTTACATAATGTAATGTAATGGTAGGAGCCTTATTGCGAATGGGCAAGAATTTAAACATTTGATAGGCGATCTTATAGAAAAACCAGAAATTATTTGCATTGAGGAAACTTGGTTAAACCCAAGACTAGATTTTGTAATACCTGGGTACAAATGTGAAGATAGAGAGAATACATCAGGAGGGGGATGTGCAAGCGATTTGGGTTGGGGATTTTAATGCTCATAATGAACTGTGGGGATGTAAGAAGAGGGACAGAAATGGTCAAATTATAGAAGACTTTATGGACAAGAATGAACTAGTTGTGTTAAATGATGGTCATCCCACTTGGTTTAGTACAAGTCGATCAACGTCATCTGCCATAGATATAACAATTGTATCAGCAGAGTTAGCATCAATCAGTAGGTGGGAGACAATGGCTCTTTATACAGTGGGAAGTGACCATGTGCCAATAATTTGTACATTTGGTAGGTGTCTAATTGAGGAGCCAGTTAAATGTCCCCTGAGGCTTAATTATAAAAGAGCTAATTGGATAAAGTTTGAGGATCAAGTAAACATGGGATTATCAAGAATAGATAGTGAAAGAGGAGTAGATGAGTGGAATAGTACTATAAGCAAAGTAATGTGGTCAGTAGCAGTTAAGAATATACCAAAGAAAAAATTACCAGTAAGAGGAACAATGGTACCATGGTGGAATCAAGAATGTAATTCAGCAGTCCGAGATAGGAACAGGGCTTACAAAAATTTAAGGAAACATCTATTAGAGAATTATGCTATTGAATATAAGAGGCTTAGAGCTAAGGCTAGACGAGTAATGAAGGAAGCAAAGAAACAAAGTTGGAGAAATTTTTGTAGCAAATTAGGACCAGATACGTCTTTAAAAACGATTTGGGATCTAATACATAGAATGACAGGAGTCCTCAGGCAGACAGCAATCCCAGTCCTTCACTGTGATGGAGCTGAAGCTGTAAACAATAAAGAAAAAGCTAATTTGTTGGTCAAGCAATTTCAAAAAGTTCATAGTTCCAACAATGTAGGTGAAGAAAACAGTAGGAGGAGATGTCAAATAACAAGAAATAATATGACTAAATTACAAATCAACTGTGAAAATTCTGATAGTATTAATGTGTTCTTCTCAATGGTAGAATTAAAAAAAGCTATAAATCAGGGGAAAGATACCTCACCAGGTAGGGATGGACTGTGATACCAATTATTTAAGAATTGTGGAGAAATGACAGAAGAAGAAGCTCTTGCCCTAATTAATAATATATGGGAGAGTGGATGTCTTCCTAAAGAGTGGAAACATGCAGTAATCATTCCAATTGTGAAACCTGGAAAACCACCAGATAACCCTGGTTCTTTCAGACCGATTGCATTAACCTCTGTTTTATGCAAAATAATGGAGCACATGATAACAGACAGACTAGTGGACAAACTGGAGAAAATCGGGTTTTTTGTGGAATATCAGAGTGGATTCAGACAAGGACGATCAACAATGGATGTTGTATTAGATTTAGATAATGACGTTAAAAAAGCCATTGCAAATAAAGAAGCAGTTGTAGCAGTGTTTCTGGACATTGAAAAAGCCTATGATATGCTTTGGAAGGAAGGGTTGTTAATTGCACTTCATGACACTAGAATCAGAGGAAGAATGTTTAACTGGATTAAGAACTTCTTATGTGACAGGACAATTCAGGTGAGGGTGGGAAGCGAATTATCAGATGAGCTTGAGATAGAGAATGGAACCCCTCAAGGTAGTGTAATAAGTCCAGTGCTCTTTAATATACTAGTCAATGGTATGTTTAGTAGAGTGAGGAAAGACTTCAAGTTCTCATTGTTTGCGGATGATGGGGCCATCTGGAAGCGAGGGAGGAACATCTCCTATATTTATGGTCAAACGCAAACTGCATTGGACAAAGTAACTGAATGGGCTAATGAATGGGGCTTTAAGATATCTACAGAAAAAATGAAATGCATGATATTTGGACATAAGAAGAAAATGCCTACACAGATGTTACAGATTTATAATAGGACTATTGAAAGAGTGAAACATTTTAAATTTTTAGGAATGTGGTTAGATGAAAGGATGACATGGAAGAAGCATATTGAGATGGTTTCCTTTAAATATGGGAAAATAATTAATGTCCTAAGGTGTGTGGCTGGGGCCGACTGGGGAGCTGACAGTGAATCTATGATGATAATATACAGAGCAATGGTAAGATCGACTATGGATTATGGCTGTGTGGTGTATGGGTCAGCAGCCCCTTCAGTGATTAGCCAACTTGACAGAGTCCAAGCAAAAGCCCTTAGAGTGTGCAGTGGGGCATTTCGCACAACCCCAATTCCGGCACTATTAATAGAAACTGGGGAGATGCCATTAGAAATAAGAAGACGTAAAATCGGTTTTAAGTATATAATGAAACTAAAAGGACATGATGGAAATCTACCAACAAAAACCCTGTTGAGTCAACATTGGGAGTTCATGGGAACAGCAAGAAGGATCAAAACAAACTTTACAGAAAAACTCAAATCTATGGCAGAGGAAATTGGTATTATGAATTTGAATGTATGTCAACCAATATGTCGTCCAGATATACCTTCTTGGTTGATTCCTGATCCCAATGTTGACTCATATTTTATGGAAACAAGCAAAAGAAATATGTCAGAGGCTGTAGTGAAGGAGATAAAAGCCTGGATGTGTCAAATATGGGGAGGCCACCTACAAATCTATACTGATGGGTCAAAGGATCCTGAGAGCAGTAAAGTGGCTTTTGGTGTAAGCATTCCAGAAATAGGTTATAAAAAAGGATGTAGAATTCAAGATCATATGTCAGTCTTCACAGCAGAGCTGGTGGCAGTCCTATGGGCATTAAAGTGGGTCGAAGATAATAAACAGGAATATTCAGTTATATGTAGCAACTCAGCAGCAACTCTGATTACAATTAAAGATACGAAAATGAAATCTAGACCCGATTTTTTGGTGGCAATTATGCAGGTGTTGTATAGAATTCACATATGAGGTGGTATGAGGTGGGGTTTGTGTGGGTACCGGCGCACATGGGTGTGGAGGGTAATGAGGAAGCAGATGTGGTGGCAAAGAAGGCGGTGCTGGAGGAAAGAGTTCAAATTAATTTACAATATGGGTTACCAGATTACACAGAAATAATAAATAGGTCAGTGAAAGAAATGTGGCAAAAATCATGGGAAAAGGAAAGAAAGGGGAGAACTACTACTACTATTATTCAGTACAAAGAACTGTAGCGTAAGGAAAATGTGCTTTTAGAGGTCAGAGAAGAGATGCAGTAGTTTTATCTAGACTCAGATTTGGGCACTGTGGATTGAGGAGTGGACTGGGTCTGATTGATAAACACCCCGATGGAAAATGTGAATGTGGAGACAAGGAAACACTGAAGCATGTATTAGTTCTTTGTAGAAAATACTCTCCCCAAAGGAGGAAATTGTTTAGAGACCTGGGAGCAACTGGAGAAACTATATTTAGCATACGCACCCTAGTTAACTTAGATAGTTGGAACAAAATGAAGAAACTGATCGAATACCTACATAAAACTGGTTTATACAAAAGGATATAGGCAATTAGCGTTAAGGTGTGAATAGCGAACAGAGGAGGGCAGCAATACGCCACAGATGTGTCTAGTCTGCCGGAAACAAGAAGAAGAAGAAGAAGATTTCAGCCAGCAGCACATATGCAACTTGACTGCTTCTTCTGAGTTAATTTTGGCGGACAAGTTGCTCGTGGTCTTCGTTTTTGGAAGTTGTAAGAGGTAAGGACCTGTTCTTTTTACCCGTACCTGTTTTTTGTAGAATTTTCATATTGAGCATGATTGTATTTTGTGTTTGTGATAGAAGACGTCCTGTATTTTTCGGGTGTATAAGCAGTTAGGTTAACTAGCCCAAGGAGGTGGTTCTTGGACATGTGTTAGCTAGCTAACATTGCTGCATGACCCAGGTTGATCGGTTTTTATCCCGCCGTGCCTGCCAATCCGTGAACTCTTGAACGTTACCCTCTGCTGTCGATAGCAACACTGTTTACAGGCGCTTCAACACCTCAGCCTGTGCTGGTGGTGTGCATAGAGAAGGCTCTGTTTTTACATGTCTGTGTTTAAGCTCTTAAGCTTAGCTCTTGATGGGCTGCTTTTGTAACACAGTTTCTTTGGTTTGGCGAGATTAGTTTTACTCTTGTGTTCCTGTCTATACTTTCAGATATCAAGCTTATTATACTGGTCATAATAAATGCAAAAGTTACGTTTTTGCATGAGTAAAAAAAGGTAAGGTTAATGTTCATTTTTAACAAACAGATATTTTGGACTTGTAACGTTATTTGTCTTGTATTCAGCCAATGGTTTGAAGTGTTTATGAACTTCAGTGAGTCACTATTAGCCTAAAGCTGTGCAAGCTATCTGTTATTATAAATGGGGGAAAAAAGGGCATCACCGAGTAGACATGGCTTTCAGGTCAGTGTAATGCTACAAATTACGAAAGTGTGCCTCTTTTTCTCTCTGAATTTCCAGAACACATAAGGCTGCTCTTCAACTACCAATAATATGTTGTGCTTATGGAATATGTTTCTAGGTGTAATTTCTGAGGATTAACTTACTACTGCTCTCCTGTCTCAAAAATCTCCTCAGTGTGTTGAAGAAGAAAGGAGGCTCTGCAGGAAGGGAACTTCGCATACTTTTGGCCCACAGGTATGTTTTACAATTGGTAGAAAACATTATAGAATAATAAGTTGATGTTGACTCGTCTGTTCTGACATGTATAGAGAGTAGTAAACAGTCAGAAACCCAAAACATCTGTGTATGCACCCTAATGAGTATACAAGTGGGATTTGATTGTTGCTCACAAAGCCTAAACAGCAACACTTGTGCCACTTTCAAGCAAATATCTTTTATTGTTTGCAGTTACCTCACTATTTAAACACACATCAGTGACCAGAGCTATGTTTAGGGATCAGATATATTGACATTTGGAATGAGCAACAGAAAGTTTGCTTCTCAACATACTAAGGCTGAAACGATTCATCGATAAAATCGATTCATAAAATACTTCGACACAAATTCTTTGCATTGATGCTTCGTTTAATCCATGCAACTATACAGCACAGTGTTTCACAGGGACATTTATTACTGTTGCACATCGTGCTTACGCCCAAGCAAAAGTACTTCCTAAACGACACATCGATAATCTATAGAAGCTTCGAATACTAAAATCATCGTTAGCTGCAGCCCTACGTATTGGCTTTTTACTCACTAAGGTTTTTACCTGCGGCCTCTCTGCTGGCCATTAAGTTGGCTCTGTGTTTGCGTCTATGTGGAGACGCTCATCCCTGACACAGAGAGCAGGGCAGAGGCTTCACCGTGATATGAAAGATGTAGGACACATACCATTAACATCACTGGACATGTGAGAATGTGTAGTATGTGTGTATGTGCAGTTCTTAAGTATTTCTGTATTGTTTTTGTCTCTCTAGCAACTGTTGAAAAGAGGAGGGAGATCATCCTCAGGGCAATTGGTTTCTACCTGATGAAGTCCCAAACATCCTCTTCAAAGAAAACCCGGTTGGTAATTTCAGTAGTTACTACCTGCATTAAACCAAATAACTACAATTGTGGTCAAAAGTTTATATACACTGTAATGAACTGAATTGTGATTTTGCCAGAAATAAAGAAACAAAAAACAGACAGCTTGTTACGTCCCCATTTTGTCTAGGGGTGGGGACTAACAAAAACAAAAGGATGACCCAAAACTCATGTCAAGTTAACGTATTTATTCCAAGTTAGTAACAAAAAAGGTGAAGGCGATCTCTGCTCACATTAGAGACGATATGGGGTTTGTTATGTAAAGTAAATTAATGAAGATATTCAGCGGAAAATTTGCAACACAATACAGAGTCTCTACGGCTCCCACCGCACTGGTGAGGCACACGTGGAGATCGGCGCTCCTCACCACACTGGCTTCTAGCTGGTCATGAACACCGGGCCGACGGCTGCCTCCGCAGAGTCACCAGACGCACGGCGCGAGTAGTTAAGATCGGCACCCAACAGATCACAATAAACCACACAGTAAGCCACACAGTCTAACGTGAACAACTAAGGAAGAGTGAGCCTGAGAGCACTTCACTGGCTCAGCTTATGTGCAACCACTGATTGCTGCTGATCAGCTCCAGCTGCGGGATTTACGCAGCGCCAGGCTCAGGGCCCAGGTACACACCTGCAGAAAGAACTAACGTTAATGATTTTCGCCCGCACACTGTGCAGCACGGTGGCACATAGCTAGCGTCCTCTCCTCCTTCACAGGACAGCTACGTGACAGGAAGTAGGTGACGGTGAAAATGAGCGGAGCAGAGGAAAATATGTGCTACATTTCAGTCTGGCTGTAAATGTACAGTGTAGGTTACAGTTTGTCCATTAATTAAAGTCTGTCTGTTCTCCAACTGCTGGAAAAGTGAAGGCAGTTAGTGATAGGTAACGTTTCCTCTTCAGACTGCGGTCTGGAAGCTGAGCAGGACGTTTTTTGGCCGTAAGTTCAAATTTGTTTGTTGTCATTCATCCACATATCGAGTACACAATGAACCCAATGCTGTTTCTCAAGGCCCATGGTGCTCAATACAAGAGTACCATAATCAACTTACAAGACAAGAAACAAACATGTAACTACACTAGTTGAGACATTTACATTTATTCATTTAGCTGACGCTTTTATCCAAAGCGACTTACAATTGCTATTTAGATCAGAGGTCGCACGCCTCTGGAGCAACGAGGGATTAAGTGTGTTGCTCAGGGACACGTTGGTGTCACAGATGGGACTTGAACCCGGGTCTCCTGTGCGTCATACCATACGTTCCATCACCACCCCAAAAAAAGGATCAGATATATGAAGGCGGAGTAAACATGATTTGGCTGGAGCATTCTAAAGTGCGTAGTTCAACCAAATCTGACTCTATACTAATAACAGCAGCATCAAGAGGTCAGTAATAACGCTGTAATAATGCAATGCAATGTGAGCTGCATTTATATGAAGTAACATTAAATATCTGCATTTTCAATACTACCTACTTGTTTGAATTGTTACAAATACTGTCGTAAGAAGTTTTTTTGGTACTGGTATCGTAAAATTTTAAACAGTACCCCCACCTTACCTGACTTAAACCCAATCGAGAACATGTGAACTATTTTGAAGAAACAAGTCTGTTTGTCAAATTTAGCTCAACTGCTCCAAATCTATCAAGAGGAGCGGTCAATGATTCAACCAGAAGCTTGTGGGTGGCTACCAAAAGTGTCTAATTGAGGTAAAAATGACAATGGGACTTTTAAACAAATATTAACATTGCTGTATGTATATTTTTAACCCAGTAGATTTGGTCACATTTTCATTATATAGAAAAGTTTTCATAATATTGTCTACCCCATTGACACACATGAGGGGGGCAGAATAATAGAAACACTTTTTCAATATCTAAGCTTAGTAAAAGTAAAGATTTATGGCAGAGCTGTTGGATTGCAGTAGACTGCACGCCCTCCAAATAAAGTGATTGGTGAGGTATATTAAATAATACACAATTGTATCTAATATTTAATTACCCAGCACTACTTCATCTTGTAATTTTTAAACACATAGCACTGTATCATGCTATTTTTATTAAATCATTACATAAAGGACACCTGAAATACAAACATTACTTTTTAGAATTCTGCAAAATCTGTTTGTGATTTCATAACTTGTTTTTCTACTTTCTTTCTGTCCTATGTAAAGGATCTGATGCTACAGCTGTTCCGAGGGAGCTTGGACAAGTTATCTTTACAGCATCCGTGTTGAGGGAGGTGATGCCACCACTCCTCCAGCTGATGTTGGGATAGTCACCGAGGGTGCTGAAGTTCTGCATGACTTGGGAGACATCGCCCCTACACGTGCACTCTTAATAGGTGTAATTATGCACTGAACCTCAGTTATCCTCAGAACCTTAAAGCCTTCTTTGAGGTACTTCACAAGTGATTCTTTTGCAAACCTTTCTACACTTTGTGTACTGTATTATTTTTTTCACCAATTGCACCAAAATGATAAAGTCCATAAAAAAATTAAGTTGAAATTGATTTGTGTGGGACCAGTTGACAAACATTTGAATTATGTCAATCTAATTTGGAATATATTATATTATAAAAATATTGAATGAAAACCTAATGTTTTAATTAATTGAACATAAATGTATATTTTACTACTCCAAATAAAATATTGAAAGGTAAGCGTAAATATATTGGTGATCAGAAGTTTTTTATTTTTAGTTGGATCAATTGACATTCATTGTGTTACTCTTATACAAGTTCATTAAATTTTTTTGCTTTTAACTAACCTAAAACAATTTTGTGGAATCTGTTGAAAAAATAAATATAATTAAAATCAAAGCTTCAGTTTTTTGAGTGAACCAAGATGGGACAACAAATACACCTTTTATGACCATTTGATTTTGATATATAGCCCAAACACCAGTAAGCTGTGCATCAAGAGAATAGGTCTTTTTAGGTTCCTTTTAGGTATCCTCAAATGGCCTATGAATGTCTATAAAGTAAACTCCATACATTAATGGGAAAAGTTCGTAGATATATTGGATAGTTGCTTGTAATTACTGTCAAATATTGTTTATATAAAGTAATCTCTATAAAAATATGGTTTTGCAAGCTATTATCAAGTGATCTTATTTATTCTACAGTTTAAAAACTAAATTTAACAGGAATTTACTATTAATAGATTGGATAATCCCATAAAATAAAAACCTAAAGCTTTCAAGATACTGTTAATGAGTTTTAATATTATTATTTTAAATAATTTTATGTAATATTTTTGTGTTTTAAATCTAAAAATCTGTACTTTGACAAGGAGTTCTTGTGGATGGAATAGATAATCTTATGAATTTACTAAAGAATACTGTGTAAAAACAGCAGACACTTTTTAATTGTGTAATTTTAATGTATTTCTGCAATATTATTCAGTTTATATGCAGATTTATACATTTGTTTAACATTTTACATTTTAGTTTTTTAAATGAGATTTTCTTTTCATTTTACAGCAGTTGGACTGTAAAAATACAATGTTTACAGTAAATATCTGTATTTAAAAACAGAATTATTCCGTAGAATAATTTAAGGTTCTTTACTGTAATTTTACGGTAAGTGTTTGGCAACTTTTGCTGCCAGACTTTTTACCATTATTTTACGATTGTTTTTTTACATTTATTTACCTTAAATTTAAAGTTTCACAGAAAGTTGTTTTAATTTTAAATATGTGAATTTCTTTGTCTTTTTACATAGAATTCAATGTAATTTTACATTTAGGGCAATTAAGCAAAGGAATAATCCTGTAAAAAAACTGTAATTTCTCATTATATGAATTTAGAGATTATAACTTTTATTTTATGGTTAATGTTTTTAATAAAAGTATTTTTCTGTATTTGCATGGTATTTACATGTAATGTTGATAAAACAGAAAAAATCTGTAAAATAGTACAGTTTATTTCTGTGAAAAACTTTTTTTTTTACAGTGTAGTTTTATATCTGATTTGATCAAAGGAGAAGGACTAGAGATGGAAATAATAGCAATAAAGTGGATTTTAAACAAAACAATATTTTTAAAAAATGACCTGCTGAGCAACCACATGTCCATACTGTTCTGTAGCTCCATATGTTACACTGCTGTGGAGAGGAAAGCAACTGCCCAAAGCAATTTGTTTAACTTATGCACATTAAAAATACGTAACCACTCTATGTCTTTCATTTATTGTCTATTGAATCTCTCCAGCCTCACAGAGGAATTCTTCATGAAATAACTATGTTTCAACTGGAAACACATTAGAGTCATGAGCAGCAGGCTGCAGAGGTCTCTGCATCACTGATGGAGGCTGGAAAACTTCCACCATGCTGCCAGCGTGGAACTGAAGCATTACTGTGAGCAGCTCTGATGCACAAGAGTGATAGTGCTGCAGTCCACTCAATGACACAGACTGAGAACGAAGGGAGAAAAGGGGCTTTCCATTGCCCTAGTTTCCATAACCCAGTGTGTGTGTGTGTGTGTGTCTGTGTGATGGAGAGTAGGATTAGCCCTTTGATGAGGACTAAAAAGTGAGAGAGAAAATGTGAGAAACAGGAACAGCACTTCAGTTGCAGTAAAAATCAAGCATCAAAAGTCATTCCCTTAACTAATGCAGTGACAGTGACTGATAGTGGTGAGGAAGACCCACTGCTGGAGACAAAAGAGTCAGGGCTGAATATTTGAGATGAATATTAAAGGAGCATTATGTAGTTTTCAGCGGCCACTAGCGGTGCAGTTCTAGATTGCAACCAAGTGTGTGCTCGTACACGTGAACTCTTGAGCGAGCATAATCCGAAACACAACCGCTTTCATACAGAAATCCCTCAATAAACGCAGAAACACCAGCATGCAGGCTGTGGCTTTTCTCCAGACATGTTCAGGCTTTGTTACTTTAACATTCCCGGCTCAGAATCAGATCTGTACCTTTCATTCAGCCCAGTGAGCCGCATATCGGCATAATACTCCCGAAGAAAGGCAGAGCGACAGCTTCACACATGCTGGAAACTCAGGTAAACTCCCACTGCAACATTACAGTAATATTTTTATCAGCTTTAGGTTGAACTAATCCGTGCTTCTTACATGATAATGTTACAGTGACTGCATTTAGCCGACCTGCTACAGCGTTAGCTCGCCTGCTGCAATGTCAACACAGCTACATGTATTGGATGATAATGAAACAGTTGTTGAGTTGGACTGAATATTATAATGAGATTGTGTCACACTTTATAACCGCAGTAAGTAACTTTACTGTAAGTTGGTAAATGGCTGTCTGCCTCTTCCCTGTATCACTATAAGTTAGGCTAGTAAACAAATCGCTCCACATTTGCTTTGTATAGTTACATCCATTCTTGCAAGCAAAAATCAACACTTATACCGGTGGTACATAAGACAGTAATAAGGGTCAGGTTAGTTGGTGAAGTAATGTGGAAAGCGATACAACTTTGCATCGGATAACGTTAGCAACAGCTCGGCGTTAGCTGGCGAGCTAACATGACTCTCTCTTTCTGATGTGACTGTTTTTACCCGACATCATCTTAATCACAGTTGGTCTGACAGGCTTCATCACATAAACCTTTATTGTTGTTTTTATCCTTACAGAGTTTATGTTTGTGTTAGTGGACTGCATTTCGGCAGCTGCGGTGTTGTCGCTGTAGTCAGAGAGAGGCTCAGGAGCGCGCACAGAGCTGAATCCGACCTGGTGTCCTCACATTAAAAGCAGAATAGTGGCTGATGCAAGCAACAGAGAAAACAGGTGTGTGCTTCATTTCTAAGTGGGTTTTGAGCATATTGTTAATAAGACAATGAAAATTTAATTGATTAATTAGTAATTTCATTGAAGAACTTAAATATAGCCCCTTTAAGGGTATTAAATTTCAAGGCGTCCACTAAGAACCTAGTCCTCAATTATCAAATCCAAATGATTGTGAATCACCAGTTATGTTCCACACAGTACTGTATACTGTATAGGGCCCTATGAAATCATTTTTTCCAAATTACATTTACCTTTTTACCAAATTCCACATTTCCATTTAAATGTTTCCAAATTCTGTGTTTTATGATTTAAGCACATTTTGTCATCAGAAAGAGTGTTTAATCATGTGGTGGAAAATATCTTTATATTTTCATGTAGAAATATAGAAATAGTCAGATGTATGTGGAATTATTTATAGTGGCAAATCACAATAAAAGTATTGGATTGCATTTAATAAATAGGTTATTACTTGACTACTGACAAGGTCTTCCACAGATCTTCTGCAGGACAGCCTCCATCCAGAAAAAAATTATTTCAGCACTTAATTACAGCATTCAAACAAAATGACCCAAGAGGAAATTACTGTGCAGCTCATGAGGTTACATATTAGTGGCCCAGATGGAGACTTTATTATTGAATGAGACAACACAGATTTCTTTAAACACACATGCACAAATATTAGTATTGCAAAATTCATCCTTCTTATTTAATCTCAGCAAATGAGGTGGTTGTGCTCTTGTGTGACATTTTAGAGAAACGCCAACTTTCTCTTTCTTTGTTTATCAAGCAACCATCTCCATAGTGATAAAGGGAAAATTGTCCAATTGCCGAGGTTATGTTGCAACATTTAATCCTCTGATTGAATTACCAGGGAGGAGTGGAGAGCGACTGGGAGAGAGAAGGAGTAAAGTTACTCTACTTTTATAAACATTTACTCTGCTGAGGTTGTATCTAACAGTGTGGAGGATCCAGTTTTCACTAAGGAGGGTGTGCCATCTTCAGAACTGCTGACAAGTTGAACTTTAACGTTAATAGAGGCTTTTTATTGCTATACCGGCCCTACTTTGTCTCATCCAAACTGAAAACTCCCCATGAGAGTTTTTCTCAGAACACTCACAAATGAGAGGAAATTGTATACAGTAAAAGAACCTCCAGCATATTATGTAAAATCCCTTATTTGTATCGATGGAATAAAGGACTATGTGTAATGTGAAAAGTTTCTCTTGTAGTGAGAAACCTACAAATAATTATTACCTGACTCTGCAGTTTCTCTCAGCTCTATGGAGAGTTTTAAATTTAAATTAAAATTACAGACATTATGCTCCTTTCCAGCTCTATGTTTTTATTCTGGGATTCCACTAGAGTAGCTTTACATGATTCACAGTTCAAATAAATAATTTTTTATCTTATACTGGCCCTTTATGCAGCCCCCTTCCTAACCGACTTTCTTCTGATTTGCCAAATTCCACTATGGATGTATAATAAGACCTCGAGAGTGTGTCGCTGCTCAGCCTTGCAGTTAGCCTTGTGGCCACTCACGGTATTGCAGCATATTGCAGTCCAAAAAGCTTTTTCCCGAAGCTAGAAACTTGAATAGGCACCATCTTTGGGTCCCACATCCAGTTCTAAATATGCATCCATGCAGCCAAATTACATGTTGGCAGGAAATAGGTTACATGTTGATAATAGTGGCAAAGCACCTTCGCATTATTTGGCTGAGTGACAGGGTAATGTGTCCTTTAATTCCATTATTCGCCTTTAAAGACATTCTTTCATACACACATATTTTTCCCATCCACTCATTACCCCCTAGTCACTCTCTCTCTCATTTACCTCACACTCATCCACTCCTCCCCTCTCTCTGAGTGGGTTGTATACACAGTGTGGTTACAGTCTCCTCAGCCCATTAAACTGTATGGAACCAGTGTGAGTCCTTGTATTGTTGAAGGCCAGTCCTCTAAGGGCCTTGTTGTGTGTTATTGCACAAATTCATCACCATTAAGCAATCATGGCAGATCACTCCAGAAAGTGAAAGTGATATTTAACGGTTGTATGTAAATGTAACACTTACATTGAAATGGGTAAGTTAAAGTTATAACTAATAATTCATACAAGTAATGGAACATCGTCACAAAGACATTACAAAAGACAAAAAAAAGGACAAGCTGTGTATGTTGAATGCATATACTACACACAGTCTACCATTTTGTGCATAACACACAAAAGGAAGACTGCTTGAACAAACACTGACCAAAAGCAGAACCTCCAGAACTGAACAAAACAACCAATTAGCAGATTGTGGCTGCAATAAAATGACACTTTTTGTCTTGATTTCTTGTGGTGAGGAAATGCTTGGCTGATGGAAATTGTAAGAGTCATCCATAGCAGAGTGCCAGTGGCTTTTCAATATAGCTCATACAAATGTGTGAACATGGATTAGATGACATAAAAATCAATTAGACATTTGAATAAAACAACCTAACAGGGAGACAGAAATGACTAATGAAAGAGGGAATAGGCTACTTCTGCTGCACAGAAATAGTTTAATAATTTGCGAGCACTATATAAATACAGCCATTTACCATGTGCTCTTTAGCTTTCTTGCCTAGAGTTAGATGAGAAAATCAATACCAACTCTCATTTATGTATGTTAAAGCTTAGCTTAGCTTTGCTTAAAAACAGGGGGCAAAAGCAGAGGGGAATCACGGAACTAGCTCACATACAACAACATATGACGTGTTACTTAATGTTAGTAGGTAGGTAGTATATAGGCTTTACATTTAGACAGAGCCAGGCTACCTGTTTGCCCCTGCTTCCAATCTTTATGCTAAGCTAAGTTAATGGCTTCAGACTCTAGATTCATATTTAGTAGTGGTATTGATCTTCTCACTGAACTTTCAGCAAGAAAGCACTGAGGCATATTTTCCTGAAATGTTGAATCATTTGTTTAATTGCATAGGGACAGTAAACTGAATTTGCCCTTTCAATGTAGGTTTATACATGACTTCTGCAATACTTTGCATCAGAGTCACCTTTGGATGTGAACTCAGTTTGTGCAATCATGAGTCAACTGTAAAGAAAAACAGCAGTCCTTTTACATGACAACTCTCTCTGATTGCAGTGCAGTTAGGCAGTAGCGAAGTGTGACATACAGTAAATTATGAGTTGTAAATCAAAAGCTTGGAATGCAGAGACAGAGTGAGATTAAAAGGTTTTACATCAGTTTGCATAGAAACATGGTAAAAGTGTCCCCTATCCAAAAAGCTAACCTGTGAATAAATAAGGCTTATAATGAATAAGAAGAAGTGTAGCACCAGCCTGGTCACATTTTGCTACTCCATAACAATACAGTGATTACAGAGCTGGAACCTAAAATGTTGCCAAGAAGCCAAATGTTACCACGCTGTCCCAAGACTTTGTCTATAATCGCTCACATTACCCCTCCCATCATCTCTGCCCTGGCATTTTCTCTCTCTCTCATGGCTGCATACAGTGGACTAGGCTTCCATCCAGATCTATTTAACTGTCCACAATGCTGCACCACAGACACACATACATAAACATGGAGAGAAAGGTTGTTTATGTGTCGCAAATGCACCCATTTACCTCTGTATTAAAATCATTCCCACTGACATTATCTCTGTTGTTTGTCTTTGCAACTAGTTCATAGAATCACAGTTGTGTGTAAATGTTGTTATAATGCTTTTATTGCCATCATATGAAAATAATGTCAGGTTAACACAATGGCATATTTGTTTATTTCTCTCTGGTGCAAAGGAATTTAAGATGGCAGAAGCTTTTAAGGAGGCTCATATCAATATACTAGGCTGTTATTTACATACATACACGCATCATTACTGCTACTTAACCGCCTCTGCTTGTCCAGGATATTACACGAAATGTTTTTATTCAAGCCCCTTTAATTCTGTTGTTATAATGTTAATTTTTAAATAGTAAATCACATGATGACATGTTGGTCTTCTAGATTAGGCACATAATCAACTGATTTACTAATTCATTTTTGTTTTAATTCTTTTAACAATAAATAGATATTTTAAAACAAGTAATCAATGGCTGATTGTCTATTGTCTGGCTGCTGCTGACCTCTGTAACCTTGAAGTATTGCTTTAGGAATAAGAGAGCGGACCACACACACATGCACAAATAAACACAAACAGGGAAAACCCTAAGATTCCCCTAATGGGAAAACAAGAAAACCAAATGGTAGAGATTAGCACAGAGCTTTGTTTAGCACAATCTAGGGCTCTACGGAATAGTTCGAAACTTCAGTAGGCACACCTTTTCTTGTAGATGCTAAAATGTAACATAACCAAACAGGTTATGTTAGAACAAAAAAAACTGTGGGATCTTACATTTTTCCTAGACTAACTAGCTCTACACTGCACTTCACAATTAATTGATTTGTTTGTCTTCTGTAGCTATAGATCATCAAGCTGTGAATGCTGACTTTTTCAGCAGTAAAAATGTAAAAGTCAGTTATTTTTACAGGGATTTTCAATGTTGCGGCGTGCGTTTTTATATTAGTGGCATTATTGTGCACATGACGTGACCTTTCTAACAAAAGTAAATAACAAAATATGTTGAAAAGACAGTTACAGGAATTTCAGTGTTTAGAAAATCATAAATTAATCTCTTAATAAAAAGATTTTGTCAACAACATAGACATCATATTTGGGGTGATGTTTATTTGGGGTATTATTGTGTTGTGGGACTTAATACACAATTATCTTTTTCCACATCTAATATACAGCAAACTCTCTCCTCCTGGGATATTTAAAAGGTCAGTCTTCAAAATTACTACCAAAGATAATAACTTCGATAACCTGTCATGGTAACTCTTCATCCAGATACTTTGGGGTTTCTTGTACAGGTATTGTAGATTTGTAGATTAATGGATTTTTTTTTTGTAATGCTCACAGCATTTTAAAATATTCCAAATCAAATCAATAATTTTATACAACCCTGTGTTGTAAAATGATTAATAAAAATAAATCTACTTCGCACCTTTTACAATGGAACTGAATAGATAATCCACAGAAATGTAAATTTTCATGAGAATATTTACTACTGATGAAACAGTTTGTACGAAACTGTCCACAGTTGCATCATCATTGCACTGGGAGAAATGTCTGACCACCAAAAGTAAGTATCATAAGAACTGCAAATAGGATGGGGATGAAATCCAGGTGATAACAGGAAGAACCCAGACCCTGATTCTCTCTCTCTAAACCACTCAGAAACACAGATGGACACACACACACTCTGACACACAGTCCTCTCTGTCTCTGTCTGTGACCACCCACCCACTTCCCCAGTCTCTGCAGGAAGTTACTAATCCGTCGGTCAGGCTTGATCATGATGTAAACACAGGCAGTGTACCCCCGCTTCCGAAACCTCACGCTCCTGTTTCTGCCTTTTAACAATTCCTTTGCCTGTCCAACTACTTGGCAGCAAATTGCTGGCTTTCAGAAATTATCTGACCCCCCAGCACCAGCCGCATCATTAACTTGTATCATTAGTGGCTTATCCACAGCAGGGCTTAGTGAGACTATAACCAAGACTAGTTTTAAAAATTAGAACATAGAACAAATGCATTATTTGTTAAGTCCATCAAAACCATGTGGAAATGGATTGAATTTTAAATGTGACTAAAGTGGTCTTTCATACAGCATCATTTTGCATGAAATCTTAAAAGTAAATTTTAAGGCGTGCCAAAAGGGCATTTTTTGCTCAAATACATTGCATTTCTCATTCCTTAGAAATTCTTCTACATGTGCTGATGGTGTGAAGTAAGTGGCACCAATAGAAAGCCTTCAGAAAGCCTCACACACAATGGCATCTGTCTTAAATTGTGAATCACTGTCTCACCACTAGACTGCTTTTGGTGCCTGTGCTCATTAACATATTCCCACAGCATCTCTCATCACCCATCATGGGAAAATGTTAGATGCAGAGGACATCAATTAAAGTCAGCACATGTAAGGACTTTTTTCACCCACCATGTACCCTGATACATGGTAGTAAAAATTAGTGTTGTAGTCAAGACCGACCAAACCGAGACCAAGTCAAGACCAAGACCAGAGTTTATCGAGACCGAGAGAAGACCAAGACTTTTAGGGGCTGAGACCAAGTTGAGACTAAGACCAAGGGAGGGTGAGACCAAGTTAACAATAAAATGTGGACTTCTCAAACACGCCTTTTCCATGCTTACCATCGCGGGTAGGGGTGACAGTCGTTAACGAGAACCACATATTTTTAATTAGGGTTATTGGTTGCATTTGAAGCAATAGGTTTTACATACAGTCAAAGTTAGGATGTTAACAAATAAATCAGACAATGCAAAAGAAATTTGTTGATATTCCTAAAGTTATGGTCTTGACTGGTCTTGAAATAAAATCCCAAATCCTCAATGCCCAAGACCGAGACAAGACCGAGCACAAATGCGGTCGAGTCCGAGACGAGACCAAGACCACCAAAAAGTGGTCTTAAGACCGGTCTCCAGTATTACAACACAAGTAAAAATACAACAGTAACCCTTATATGCCCCAGTGTTTTTCATTCATATACAGTATCTCGGGTCTAGCAACCTGCCACTTATATTATAACGTACATTAAGCAATATGTTTGAATGACACTGCTTTTAAAATGTATTCAAAAAATGTATTAAAAATAAACACAAAAGTATATTTTTCGCCAATTGATATATGTTTGTACTTTACTATCTTACATCAGCACAGTAATCACAAATCACAGTCACTTGTGGGCACTGCAACATTGTTTTGTGCACCACTCCAAATGTTTTGCGGTTGAGTGTGGATGGGCGGTTGTGGCATCTCCAGCATTTTTGTTGGAATCCATCGGCTTTTACAGTTTTTTCTGATGGCTTAAGCACATTTTTTGTAACTATTGGCTATTTTTTGCAAAACTCTACACACAAATAAGAAAACCCTTCACCAAATCAGCAAAACATTGTAATTATCTTGCAAAAGCTAATAAACCTTGCTTAACTCTTCAAACCTTTGTAAAAATGGTATTTTTTATCAAACAGTTAACACAAGCCATCACATTAATAAGCACACAATGCGCCAACTACACACTGATGGTATGAATAAAAAACACATCTGGTTTTTGCTTTCTCTGTGCACAAGGTAGGCTATGTCAGTTTGAGGTCATACTTTTGTCATAGTTCTGTAAACATACAGGGATCCAAACTTCAAGTACTGGTGTTTATTTACACACATCAAAACAAACAAATGTTTTTTTTCCAAGTCAAAACACAAAATAGTAATTTCACTGAAAAAAAAGCAAAAAAAATCAGTCTACATCGTCTCTCTGGGTCTGGCCACAAAATATCGTCTACATCACATGCAATGTCCTCTAGTCTAAGGCACCGGGGAAAATATCTTCTGGAATGCCGTATCCAGGCCTGACATGATGCCTGGTCAATATCCCCACATGCCTCCTCCATTGCCTGTAAAAGGGCTATGCATTGATGGGGATGACAGTCATAGACCTTCCAGCGCCAGGCAGAGAAGAACTCTTCAATTGGATTCAAGAATGGAGAGTATGGGGGGAGGTTGAGTACAGTGAAGAGCGGGTGATCTGTAAACCAGTTGCGGACCAAAGCAGCCCTATGGAAACTAACATTGTCCCATATGAGGACATATCAGGTCTGCTCTGGTCTCTGAACATTAGTGAGCATGTCATGTAAGGTGTCCAGGAATGTAATAATTTGTGCAGTGTTATATGGGCCTAGGGTTGCATGATGGCCAACACATAGCTATGTTACCACCACGTTGTCCTGGGACATTGATTATGGCACGGTGTCCAATAATGTTCCTGCCACGTCTCCTTGTTTTAGTGAGGTTAAAACCTGCCTCATCCACAAAAAGCTGCTCATGACCCATGGCATCTGCCTCTAGCTCTATCACTCTCTGGACAAGACAAAACAAATGCAGCACATCAGGCCCATGCACAGCACTATGCACTTCCAGATTCAGTACCAATGATACTATAGCTTACCTGCACATAGTCATATCGCAGTTGTTTTACATGTTCACTGTTTCTTTCAAAAGGGACTCTGTAGATTTGTTTAATTCGGATTCTGTTGCGGGCAAGTACACGACATAATACAGAAATGCTCACATTGTGTATGTTTTGGAAGGTGGTGTCATCCTCAATTATGCACTGCTGTATTTCTTGTAGCCTTATGGAATTATTTGCAATCACCATATTGACTATATGGGTCTCTTGTTCTGCAGTGAACATTCTTCCTCTGCCCCCAGAATATGGACGTCTAGCAATTCTGTAAAGTAGATTCATAGTAGTTCATTAGAGTATGGCAGTGCTACAAAACTTAGTGCAAAGTGACTGTACTAACCGATTCTCATTTCGAAATGTCCTTATGATGCTTGCTACAGTGTAGCGGCTCAAGTTAGGCTGAACCCGTTGGCCAGCTTCCCTCAGGGTCAGTTGATTACATGGTCCACTATTATTACTATAATTCTATTTCTTACTCTTCTTACCCTTCCTCTTCCCCCTCCTCGTCCTCCTCTTGCACCTCCTTGTCCTCTTCCTCTAACTTCACCTCCTTGTCCTTAAATGCCAAGGTTTTCCAGGAGCATGCGTCGCTTGTGAGATCTTCTGGCTGTCCAAGTTGGAAATTTGATTTTTATACGTTTATAGCAGCAGGGTCGAGGCAGTTGAGATAACAATACAAGGTTCCCTCATCAGTCCTAATTTCTCTTGGGGCCGCTACTTGGAAGGTGTCTTGGCCGGTGTCACATTCAGAGCTCATATACTCTGCGCTAGCATTGTGATTCTCGTGCCCCAGTTCTGCTTTTACAGGATCAGATTCATAAATGGCACTAAAAGAAATTCCTCACGTAGATCTTGATTTCCAGAGTTGCTGTCATCAATACCCTGTGATACCAAAGAAAATTTTCTGCACTAAACCTGACACCCAGATGCTGCACCATCATGTTAGTGTGACAGTAATCTAAACAAACTTTTTCATCTTGTCTGTATTTATTTGTAGTAACAGTGAAACAACCGCACCATCATGAGGCCATAACATAACCCACTATCACTTTAATCAACATAAAGTGAATAAAAATATTTTACTCTTACAAACTTGGAGTTGGTAGCAATATAATAAAACTTTTAGAGAAAAACATTAGAAAAACAATGCTTGAATGAATGAAATAATTAATTTGATCCAGGTGTAATATAGTCCCTTGTTGGTAAAGACCAGAGGTATGGATTTAAGGGTTAACTAAATTGAGTTCAAACTAAAGACTTTTTTAGAAGACAATTGGAAATTGCAGCAGTAGAGCTACACTGAGTTGAACACTTGAATAAGATTAGGGTTAGAGATGGAAACTGGTAGGAAGTTTTGCTCTGTGGTGTTTCTTCTCTCAAACTAATCCTGATGAAAAGCTGATGGATGGTCAGTCTTAAAACTATGAGGAGGGCGCATGCTGGTTCTATGACAGTGGGTGATGGATATTCATATTACTGCTAATGTATTATGTCACTGCAATTCACTTGTCTTTTCAATCAAAGTATTTAATGGCCAAAATTTTGAATATTTAACTTCCTCAATGGGCTGCATCTCTGTTTCAGGGAGCATGTGTCCCTGAAACAGTGTCCTGGATTCTTTCTTATAGACACAGGGGAGGAAAGCCAGTCATGCATCCTTACACATCAAATGACACAATGAAAAAGAGAAAGAGGAGACAGGAAGAGAAGCCAATGGCATCACCGTCATCGTAACCTATATTATATTTTAAGTGATAAAATGTCTTGGTGGTGTCCAGCCATAATTGATATTGCGTGTGAAGCTTAGGGCTGATAACACAAACAAAGACAGCTGTGGGATTTACTCACCAAAACATAATTGTGCGCAGTCATGGTTTAACTCAACTCAAATGACTTTATAGAAGTGTTGGTGAATAGACGGTGACAGGGTTGTGGTGAAAATACTGAACTTGTATCCAAAACAATTCAGAGAATTTAGAGTTAGGATTGTTTTGTTTTTTTGCTGCTTCTGTTGCAGAGGGATTTCATTATTGTTACAGCCAGTGCTGTGCATTTTTAACCACTGAAAACCAGTGCCATCTGCGAACAGCTGAACTAATGTGATATATTTTGTTTCATAAAATGCTCAAAGTGAATATCTTTTAAAGGACTTGCACCATCACTAATGATCTCCCTGTAGAGGCAATGTGGCCTCAGTGAACTCAGAGGGAAGTTTTAGTCAAGTACAGTGTAAAGTGTTATACAGCTCTTAAAGGGTCAGTTCTCTTAGATCTCTCGATGATCCAGAGTACCTGGGACATTGTTTCTGAAAAGACGCAACGCAGACAAAATTCCACTGGTCTCAATTGTATTAAGATACCACTAGAGGTACGTGAGGAAATGTAGGGTTTTAAAGGGATCCTTTAAATTAAACAGAACTTCCTTCAGAGTACCACAGCATTTAATAACAACATAGGGGTCTGACTGCTTCCACCTGCCTGGTGAGAAGTGGGAAGTGTGAGGTCAGAGCTAATGTTGAGGACTCAACCAGCAGTGTCAGAGCTGCTAAATATTACCAGATAACAGCCATATGTGCTGCACAAATTTGTGCAGCTTTTCTATGTGCTGCACAAATTTCTGCACAAATTTGTGCAGCACACATGGCTGTTATCTAAATCATGGATAACAGCCATGGCTGTTATCTAAATCCAGCGTGGGGCATTTATGCAGTGACATATGCCCCACGCTGGATTTCCTTGCAGGAAAAAATGCCTTGGCCAATCTCCGTGGTTGGCATTGGATTGTTGGTACAATGTGTAAGATATTCAAAAAACTAACTAACACTATACATTTACATTACATTTACTCATTTATCCAAAGCGACTTACATTTGAGGAACAACATGCAAGCATCAATAAAGTAAGAGATCTACAAATGACAATATATACCAGAGGTCACTAATAGGCGGACCGCGGTCCAGATCCGGACCCAGCCGCTGTCCTCTCCGGACCGCCAACCTACAGCCGATTTATTATTGAGACTTACTACCTCATGACGGAGCGTTTCTATTTTAACCCACGCAGCTTTTCTAGCATTTACTGTTATGGTTTAGCGGCCCAGGAAACTCACAGACCAATCGCATTGCTCAAATCATCTCATGTGACGCTGCTCAGCCAATCAAATCTGTACAGTCGAGTCAAGTCGAGTCGACGTCCGCAAGTGAGATACACCGGAGACGTTTTGGAAATGCACACGGAGAGGGGAGGCGAAAGAGAAAATATATTTCACATGGCTTTTAATCAAAAGTGTACAGATTACCACGGGCAGTTTAAAAACAGAATATCTCATAGATCTCCAATCCTAGCTGTCAGGACAAGCTAGAGCTCATGTTTCTGACTGAACAAGAGAAAGTAGGGAAGTGGTAGCTCTGTAGAAGGGAATGAAAGAGAGAAGGAAGCATTACAGCTGTTCATTTGCTAAGATGTGTTTATTATAAAATTGGTTAAGACTGCGCTTCATCACTTCAAGCTACACTTTTTATAAGATTTTTTCAAAAAATTAGGCACTTTACATAGTTTAGAATTTATTATTAGAGTAGTTCGTATTTATTATCCCTCCAGTTTGATGTGAAAACTGAATATTGTTGAAATATTGTCAGTTGTTGACTAAAAACATATAAGTTGATACAACTATATGCTATGGCCCTGAATGATAACGCAAGTTAGTCGTTTTGATGTTCCGGACCTTTACTTGAGGAAATTTTCTCTAACTGGACCTCTTTGAATTCTAAATGAATACCCCTGATATTTATTATTATCAATATAATGTAAGAAGTAATGGTTCTTATGTTATGTCAAAGACGTCTGTGTATTGAGTTGCAGAGATATCTACTGAAGTTAGCATGCTAACCAGTTAGCCCCAGCCTGTATAGTCTCGTAATACCACTTTGTACATCAAGAGGCGGTAGTCCAACAGTATAGCTCAGGTTTCCCCCCTGTGGTTTCAGCTGGGAGATGTGTGCCAGCAGTGAGTTCACTGTAATACACAAGCTCACGTTGCTGTTTTAGCCTAATAAATTAACAAAATAAACTCACAAAATGTGAAGAAAGTACACTAATTGCCTTGTTATCTTATTGTAAAACACACTTCATTCCAACTCGACCGAGACAAAATACAACACACCAAAACCGTTATGGTCAGTCTTTCCACTGTTCCAAGAATCAGATTAATAAATTACGCAAAAGTAAATTCCTCCAATTTCCAGAGCTGCTGTCATCAAAACTGATACTAAACTGCACTAAACCTGACACCCAGGTTACTGTGCTAATCTAAATACATTTTTAATGTGTCTCTATTTATCCATAGTAACACTGAGACAACAGCGCCATCATGAGGCCAAACAGGAAACCACATTACCCACGATCACTTTCATCAAAATACCTTGAAAAAAACATTACTCTTACAAACCTCAGGACTGTAGCGACCAAGCAGGAAGCTTTGATAAGTGAAGCCAATGCGGAAGTGCCTTAAGCCTGCATTCAACGGCCAGCAGTGGGCAACTCAACTGGTTACAAAAAGAAGTCTGATTGCATTAGACGTAATGGCAAAATTGGAGTACTTCTCACTTGATTTATTACCTCAGTAAACACTTTCCTAATGAATTTAAAGGTTCAGTCACTAGTTTCAAGTCTTCTTCAATACAGCATGATGTTCAGTTAGTATATTATGGTCCTATTTAGAGGAAAATACACAATAAACAGGATATCCTTTAGGGCCTGCTCACCTTGTGACTGGCAAGTCACTATCATGGCGACAGAAAAGCTTATTAGGAATCAGCTGTTCATTTTTCCAGTGAGTACATTTTGTTGTTGCTAATATCACAGTTAACATGAGTTATGGATGCACCTTGCTAAGCTAGCTAGCCGGCCTTCTCATTCAAATGTGGTCACGTCCGATGTCTGGTTCCAAAAAAAAAAGACCAATGGGTGACGTGATGGCGAGTACGTTCCAGATTTATGGTAGCAACCTTTTGGAGAGAAAAAGAATGGAAAAACAATGCTTTTTAACATTTTTTCTTTTATAGGAATCCATCCCATATGTTGAAATTTAATCAAACTATTGGAGTGCTGAGCCTAGCCTTCAGACAATGATTAGGTATTTATGTTAGAGTTAGATCTGACAAGGGAGTTCAATAAAACCTTACTTTTACCAGGAACCCCAGTATCAGTTCCTTTATAGTATACTACATACTACATATACTATACTACTGCCCTACAAAAGCAAAAAGCACTATCTATTTAGTCAAAATGGAGTTAAAAATATTGTGCCATAGAAATGTGAAAATAGAATTGAATTTGCAGCAACTACAAAACCGAGCTTAAAATCAAACAAAACTGAAGTAATTGTTTTCTGGCTGTGTAATCTGTAGACTCTGGAAAAATTCAGTCGCACTTACTGCATTCTATGCTACAGAGAGGCAACTAGACATCTAACGCAAGATATCAAGCTAAAGCTATACTTTCAGATTGTTTTTCCTAGCTGTTATCTGTAAATGAAAAATGATTTTAATTAATGACTTCTGCTTCAGTTTGTTAATTCATATAACTAAATGAGGCAGTAACTAAAACCATCAAAATTTACACTAAAATGCTGGGAGTGACTACCTTTGCATATCTAGTAAAATGTATGTGATTTAGCTTCCTTTATATCACATAGTAGAAAAAGTTGCTTGAAATATGACTGTAACTTGATAAAAGAACTGAATTACGACTATCTGCTTTCACATACATACAAGGCCAGCTTCTTTTATAAAATTTTGACATTTTTCATTTAGTCACAGTGGGGTATTTTGTATAGATGTTCTGTTTGATTTGGTGGCTGCACTCCACTGTTCACCTTGATCATCAAATCAAGCATTAATAGGTGGATTATGCGTGCTTCCCAGAAGTCACACAGTTTTCACCTGCTGAGAGCTCACGCTTCCAGTGTGTCTGTGTCTGTGCAAGAGGAAGTGTCTGTTATTTGACTGTGTGTGTGTGTGTGTGTGTGTGTGTGTTTGTGCGTGTGTGTGCGTGTGTGTGTGTGTGTGTATTATGGCCTGTTCTTCCTCATCACACCGAGCCTGCCTACAACCTAGTGGGCTAATTAGTATTTGGCCTTTATCTAACGACCCCATGGCGTTCTGTGTCCTGATTGGCTCTGACACTGCAGGCCAGCAGCTAATTGGATCAACACAATTACTTGCATTCTTTTTTCTTCATGTGTTGAATTTCATTAGAAACCCATGAAAACACACAAACACAGACATGCAGTCAAACACACACAGAAATGCTTTCGTAATATCTGACCCAAATCTTATTCTCATAGTATTGGTCATACATTTGGTTGATGTTAAAGTACTCTATGTTTTTATAAAGTTGTACTTTTTATATTGAGTACTAAACATTTAAGAGGAGTTAAGATAAAGAGTCAGATAAGTGCTTTGCTGACAGCTGGAGCTTTTAGGAAATCCTGTTTCTACTGCAGTTTCATAACTGGGAAACCAACATGTCAAAAATTTCACCACCTCTCTGATTTGACAGATTTGACATTTTCATGTTTTTGTTTTTCGCTGTATTTGAAAATATATGTGGCAATATAGCATAAAAAGTGACTTTGAACTTACTACTTTAATTCATCCAGAGCAAAACTCCAAAAAACTCAACAATGCTAATGGAGCTACATGTCTGTTTGCTAACAGATTCTTCATAACAAATGTATAAGGTGATAATATGACAATGTTAAAAAATCAATGTTATGTGTGTGTTTAGTTGAATTAAAGTGAGCACAGTTTGAAGTCCTTAATGTTGTGTTACAAATGTCAGTATATCACATGTGGGGAGAAAAGAGAGGAAATAAGAGGAATTGTAGATTTAAAGCACCACTGGATGTGAATATATCAGAAAAGACAGACAGAGAAGGAGCAATGAAGAAACAGTGTGTGAGAGAGAGTGAGTGTCCAGGCTACATAGCAAATCACTTCAGTTCATCTGCTGCCCATTTGGCTTCAATTAGCATGCAGCTCCCTCTAGCTCCAGCTCTCTTTCCCTCCCTCCCTCCTTCCCTGCCTCCTCTGTTCTCTCTTTGCAAGCCCCCTCAACCCCCACATTTGCTTTGCTTCCTCACCATACCTCTATGACACAATACCTCCAGTAGCCTTTCTGATCAGGCTGCCTGTGTGTAGGAGAAAAAAGCGACTACGTGTATGGCTGCACATGTGTATCTGTGTCCGTTTTGAGGTTCATTTCTGTGTGATTGTGTGTGTGTGTACCTAGCCTCCCGCTGCCTTTTCCATAACAGGCCACCACCAAGGCAGACCCCCCCCCCCCCCCCCCCCCCCCCCCCGCCTGTTTTAAGACATAAGCACACACACTCACAGACTGAACAAAGCCCCCACAGTTAGTCAGTCGGCCCACAGAGCTGCACAGGGGATGGGGTTTGTAAATGGTTACATATTCCTTTAGCTGCATGTGCATAATGAGCACTTATGGGGCTTTCAGCATGTTAGATCAAAAGATAGTTCTGTGATAATCCATTTTGGCATGAAAGACACAGCACCATACTTTGTCTTGTTGTTCAATTGTAGAATCTTACATTTAACAGGGAATATCTTAAACACAAATGTGTGTAAATGGCACTTACTTTCCTTAATTTGACACCAATATAGTGTTGTGCAAGTCAATGCTGAAACGTTTGCAGGTTCATTAATATAATGTCACATGTTTATGCACGTGGTCAATCGACATGTCATCATAAAATATCAAATACCTTTCCCGATGTGAGTGTATAGGAGTGTGTTTGTGTTACAGGACATGACTGTAAGTGACACAGTAATTGGTTGTTTTAACTGCTGTGAACTTTCATATCAAGATGACATCACCCTGCACACACACACACACACACATACACACACATCCATGGTCAAGTTAGTAATTCAGGTACTCTCTTGGTTGCTTGTGTCTGCACTTACTCAGCTTGACCTGGGGACCCCTCATGATGAGTCATTTGAAATCCTTATACTGTCAGACCACCCAATGATGAATGCTGCACATGACCGCTTACTCCTGCTGCACATCCCGCCCTTTCTCTCTCTTGTATCTCTTCCCTAATCAATTTAATATTAACTGAAAATGGCATGAAAAACAGTCTTAGCTTGAAAGATGAATCTAAGGGATGTGGTTGCTAAATCTGCTCACTATATTTGTTAAGGTGAAGGGATCTTGCTTTATAGAACCTCTGTTAACAAGAGTCAGCCATGCTAGCAGCTTTGTGAGGATGTATTTAGGCACAGTGGTAAATGACAGTGTAGTACAACCTCTGGGGACCGTTATATTGGTGCCGTGACCCAGATGGGTAGTGAGGTTTAGGGGGGTGAGTGTAACAGAAGCCAGCGTGGCTATGCAGCAAATAAAACCTCACTCCCCGACACCTTAACCCTAGTTCACACTATACAATTTTTAGCCGAATTTGCTGCTCTGCAAGCTCGGCGACCATCAGCCTGTGATCGGGAGTAAATCAGCGGTTAATCTGCGGTCACCAGTAGTTATGTGTGCAAAACTGCTCCCCGACACATTTCTGATACATCGCCGACGTCTGCCAGATATCTAGCATGCCAAATATCTGGAAGAGTCGGCTGACTCGACATCCACATCCAGCCAATGAGAGCAGGTAGAGCAGGCAGCTACTTTTCACCGCAAAACACTTTTTACTCATTTCCAGCTCTCTCTGTAGCTCAGACAATCCCTGTGTGTGCACAGGTATCTTCCTGTGAGTGATGACCACAGCATGCTGCCTCGTCTTTTGTGTGCTTTTGGCCATAAAAGAAAAGACACAAATAGTTGTTACTAGTTAAGTGCAGTAAAGTTAACTTTAAAATGACTCCACTACCATGCATAAAACGTGGTTTAATAGAATAATCAAATTTAACAAAAGCATACATTTACTTATGGACGGAGACAGCCAGCCCGTCCAGCAAGCAGTCTGTCAATCCCTCTAATCAGTAAATACGACTTGTGATTGGACTGTACTTCAGCAGAAAGCCAAGCATTGGCCAAGAGCAGACTTTCAGATTTTCAGTGCAGCGCTGCATGACAACGCTGCCACAAACCATGTGAGTCGCAAGCTTGCAATTGTGTGGGTGTATCTCCGCAAAGTGGGTGTTTAAAACTCAGCTCTGAAAACACTGTCTGCAATACGAGAGCAAATGTAATGTAATGTAATAAAGTTTCACCCTTTTGAACCTCATTTTTCAGCGTTTTAAAACTTTTTTTCACACATTTGCACACCAGTTTTCAGATCACCATTTACAAGGTTTCAAACCTGGAAAACAACTATATAATACACTTGGAGAACACAGACAAATTTTAAACTTTGAAAAATTGAAAAATTGTTTGCGCAACATTGTAAAAATAAATGTTACTGTTCTGAAGAAGGAAAACTCAAAAACAACATAATTTTTGCAGAGATTTTTTTCTTTTACATTTTGCAAGCCTGCAAATTTCACTTTTCGATCTTGCAAAACTTTGTTTGGTAAGATTTTGAGTTTTCAAATACTTAGTTTCAACCTTTCAGAACTTTATTTTCAGTTTTGATACATGGCAGGATATTCATTCCATATTTGTGTGGCATGTTTGGTTCGGGGATTTGTGTCTAATGATTTCCTTACTTATCTGTTTTCTGTTTGGGACTGAACAGCTGTGGACTGAAGTTATGCAGCTCAGCAGTATCAAACAACAATATCAACAGTCTCTAAACAAAACCAAGATTCAGTTGGTCTGACACAGGTGGGACTTGTAGTCACACAAGGTTTTAGGGAGTCATATGAAGCATTTATATGTCAGGAGAGGCAAGCCTCTTTGCTGCATTGTTGAGTAGTTCACACAAAATGATAATACCGACTGGCTGGCGCCGACAGGCTTAAAATCATGTAGTGTGAACTAGGCTGAAGATAACAGTGAGTTAACCAGTCTGATACTTTGTTCAGTACTGGAGTGAGTTTAGAAGCAAGTTGTTCCCCTTCGAGGGAACTCAAACTGCGTCGGTGACGACACTATGGGAACGCCTCTGGGCGTGGCAGGGCTGAACTATGAATGAAACTACTCCAATCCTATTGGTGTTACTAGAACGGTAGTGTGTGACGGCGTAACCGGAGGGGGTATATAAGCACGCCGGCACATAGGACACATTAGCGCCATCTGTGGCTCAACCTCTCGGGCATCCAGGGGAAGGAGAGGGCTTTTCTCCTGGATGCGCCCCTGTCGCCTACTGGCCTGTTTGGCGAAGCAGTGGATGCTGTCGTCAACAGGTTCCAGCACGCCAAAACTCAGGGAGAGGCGTTTGAGCGATATGTCCCTCGCCGGTCAGACTCCAGGACTGCGACGGCCCAGGGGAAGAGGTCCTGAGACTTCGAGTAGGGGGACCCACCACCACCCCCCTGCCTCTTTTCCCCTGAGAGAGGCCAATAGAGGTCCCCTCTCTCATGGTGGCTCCAGCAACAGGCGTTGTTTCTCCCTCCGCTACAGCGCCCGGGACGCGCTAGCCACCGGCAGGCCCTCACCGGTCTGTCCGGTCTGTCATCGGTCACATCCAATCCGAGGATTGGTTTGTCACAATAGATCTGCAAGACGCTTATTTCCACATCTCTATCCATCCCTCTCACAGGAAGTTCCTGAGGTTTGCCTTCGGGGGCACGGCTTACCAGTATCATGTTCTTCCGTTAGGCCTAGCACTATCTCCCCGCACGTTCACCAAATGCATGGATGCAGCTCTGGCTCCGTTGAGGCTCCAGGGCATCCGCATACTGAACTACATCGACAAACTACATCGCCCACCTTCAGCGTTTGGGGCTGTGGCTCAACGCGAAGAAGAGCGTGCTGACACCCGCCCAATGGACTACATTCCTAGGGGTGGTGTGGGACTCCCACACGCATCGAGTCCATTTTGTCCACAGTGACCGGAGTGCAGTTAGGCCGCGCCATCACTGTAAAACACTTTCAGAGGGTGTTGGGTCTCCTGGCAGCAGCGTCCAGTATAATACCTTCTGGGCTACTGCACATGAGAGCCCTGCAGTGGTGGCTAAAATCCAAGGGATTCTACCCGAGGGGAAATCCGCTCCGTCTGATACGGGTTACGAGCGGGTGCCTTCGTTCCCTGTCTGTATGGAGGAAATATTGGTTCCTGTCCCAAGGTCCCGTGTTGGGAGCGATCTGTCGCCGAACAATTATTTCGACAGACGCCTCACTCATGGGATGGGGCGCGGTCATGGACGGCCGCTTCGCGAGAGGCTCCTGGAAGGAGCATCATTTCTCTTGGCACATAAATTGCCTGGAAATGTTGGCGGTTTTCAGCGCTCTGAGGAGTTTTCTGCCCGCCCTCCGCGGTCACCACATTCGTGTCAGAACCGACAATACGGCAGTGGTGGCCTATTTGAATCACCAGGGGGGTCTGTGCTTGCGCCCATTATGCAAACTGGCACATCAGATCCTCCTGTGGTCCCAGCAGAAATTGCTGTCCCTCAGAGCGATGTACATCCCTGGGACCCAGAATCAAGGAGCAGACCTGCTGTCGAGACAGGGGCTGAGGCCCGGGGAATGGACACTCCACCCCGAGGTGGTGGAGTTATTATGCGAAGAGTTCGTCCCCATAGACGTGGACATGTTTGCATCCCGAGAGACGGCGTACTGTCCCCTGTGGTTCTCCCTTTTCCCCGATGCCTGGAGTTTGCCCCGGGGAGGGTCAGGGCCATCCTGCACCCTTGTCCAGGTTATGTCCCTAAGGTTCTGACCAGATTGGCAGGGTCCACGGTGCTGCAGGCGTTTCATCCCCCACCTCATGTGACGGCGGAGGACGGGAGACTTCATCTGCTCGGCCCTGTCAGAGCACTGAGTATTTACACTCTGAGGTCTTCCCGGTGGAGCAGACCAGCAGACCAGTTGCTGGTGTGTTTCGAGTCCCCCAAGGCTGGGCTCCCCGCTTCTAAACACACCATCAGCAACTGGATTGTTCAGACTATTTCCCTGGCCTATCACCTATGCCTTCACCTATGGCCGTAAGGGCGCACTCTACTCACATTTGTGTGACGCGGCTGGCTGGGTCACCCCTCACACTTTTATCCGGTTTTACAGTCTGGACCTTCCTTCTGCACCAGGCACCCGTGCGCTCTCCTCCTAGTCGTGCCGTCAGGTTCTGCACGCTGGGGGCAGGCAGGGTTTCGGCGCGGCCTAAGTGGGTATCTCGTTCCCATAGTGTCGTCACTACACCTCACCCCGCCTGGAGTGCCTTGCTTCATAGAAAGGGTTAATGTGTCCTATGTGCCGGCGTGCTTATATACCCCCTCCGGTTACGCCATCACACACTACCGTTCTAGTAACACCAATAGGATTGGAGTAGTTTCATTCATAGTTCAGCCTTGCTACGCCCAGAGGCGTTCCCATAGTGTCATCACCAACGCAGTGTCTTGTTCCCCTTCTCGGGGAACAAGGGTTACATACGTAACCCGAGACGTTCTCTTGTTTTAGCATGAGCATAAATAACTGTATCATCTGCATACATCTAGATGTGGACCTTTAGGCAATTCAGGGTAGATCCTTAACATTTAAGCTAAATAGAATTTATCCAAGCATCAATCCTTGTAGAACTCCAATCAGTCAGAAAAAGATGAGCATGTGTCATTAATTTGTGTGCACTGTTTTCTTTTTAGGTATGACTCCATTCATGTTAATGGATTAGAAATAGTCTGTTTGGATAAAAGAACATTATGACTAATATGTTACTCCCGGCATAGGGGAAACCTGAGCGCAACATGATGTCTCCTCTCTTTTCTCCACACTCAAAGTGCCACGGAATATTCTGTCTGATAATAACATGGATTTATTTACAGCTGGTATAGAAAACAATGTCATCAGGGAGAGCTAGGCCAAAATAACAAACAAAACCACATTTTCCCCATCCCAACTAACTAACCATAACAACAATGGAAATACGAAAAGAAAAACAACAGATACTTAACCTGACTCCCTGGCCAGAAAACAGGAGAAAACAATATTCAAAATAAATGGCTCTTCCCTACTGTTCTCCAAAGTTTCAGTTTTATCTCCCAGCACATTGGTAAAAACTACAACAGAGGGTACACCATGCCATGAGGTTCCCAGGAACCCCTGTCTGGCTGGGGAGGTAGGGGAAAGGGAGGAGAGGGCGCACGGCCTCCACGCAGGTCCCTTTATACGGCAAATTCTCCAGCCTAATCTGCTGTCCACCACCTGTAACATAGTCAAACACAGAGCAACTCCTGCCTAAGGCAAGGAGGGTAACAGCAAGCAGAAATACATTTAACTGAAACTCACACCCAAACCTATATGACTCCAGATCACAACACTTCCTCACTTAAGATCAAACATTTCTTCCCCCTAAAGAATTGTTCGATCTTACGTGAGGAGGTAGTATGACCTGAAAAAGAGAGGAGACATCTTGTTGCACTCAGGTTTCCCCTAGGCCAGGCGTAATAATTTGGGGGATCGAAACCCATTTGATAAGGTTAAACCTAGCCTACTGTGGCATATTAATTGTTGATTAGTATGTTGGTGACCAATTTGGTTTGTGACTCTAATGCTAAATTGAGTTTAGGTACTTTTAAGCAGTGTAGATGAAGTGCCTTTAGTATTTAGCATTGTAGATAAGATTTTGGGGAGTATCACGCAAGGTTTTTTGTGCAGTTGTTCAGACTAGTTAATTTGTGGTTAGTTTGTTTTTGGTGGATGGTGAAGGGAGCTGCATTTGTCCCCAATGTGTGTAGTTGCAAACCTGTTTTAAGATGTAACATGCTGGGAGTGCTAGGGTGAGTTTTGGAGGTGCAGCGTTTTTTTCGGCAGAGACGCTTCGGTTGCTATAATACATAATATCCGTGGAGGTGATGTGCTGCAAGTAGGCTATTACTGCTGATTTTGAGGCATTACACACATACTGAGGATTCTTGTGTACTTCTTTACAAATGCAGGATCACAGTCAAAAACATATTTGGCCTTGGAGCTTTTAAACTGGCTCATGGTTGTTGTTATATATAATTTGGTGGTATAATGACCTTACTTCTTAAGCCAAAATGTTGTGCCAGATCTTGAACTGAATCTATAAAACAGAGGAAATCTGATCTTTTCCCTCGAGTTAAAATTCCATGAACTTGGAATTCAATAGTGAAATTGACTCCCATACCAAGGGAATCCCCCAGGATATGTCACCCTCTATTGTCCAGTCAGGTGTAGGAAGAGTTCATGGTGATGTCTGAGTGAAGGAGAAAACAATGCATGTCCCAGACCACAGACCAGAGTTACTGCTACTACATGAAACTAATAATGCATGTACAATACATGCAGTGAGCTCTTTGTGACATCATTTGGTTTTGACCAGAAAGAAGTCTGACGTACATGTGTTTGGTAATGAGTACAATGCGTAAAAGACATCCAGAGGCTGACCATTAAGGTTTTTTCCTTCCCAAATGCAGATGTGAATCACTCTTCATTGTAGTGCTCAGTCTCTGTTTCAACATTCAGAAACTGCAGAATCGCCTGTGGACAAGGTTAACTCAATGATGAGGAGCACTTTGGATCAAAGAAACCACCAAATAGCATAAAATGCTCCCAGCAGATGGTGAAGGCAAAGCAGTGTTGTTCACCTTCTCAAAGCTGGCACAGATGTCCAGTGGGGTTTTTTACTTTGGGTTAGAGTGGGGACAGAGGCTAACCAACTGACAGTTAACAAATGGTCTCCCAGCTTTTATAAAGCTGGGGAAAGGAAACCAGAATGCCACTCAGCTTCCTCTAGCCACCACACACATACGCACACACACACACATACACACACACAGTGGCTCACATATAGGCCACTAAAAAGTGATGTGTAAAGGACTGTGGTCATTTACAAGAAGACTCTACTGAACAGCAGCCTACAGTTTCAGTTTCCCAGGCAGATTTATGAGGGATTATATTTCAGTTTTAGGTTAGTAAAATATCCCACTAAGCACACATACTCTGATCATATCAGCTTCTGACAGAATTGAAATGGTATTATCTAAGGAAATATAAATGAAAAAGGAGCAGCATGTCACAGTAATTTGTTTTTGAGAGGGGTGCTGTTCGCGGGGGCCTTCAATGATACAAGGTGTATAGTGTAAGTATGCCGGTGTATAGAACTCTCTCTCCCACAGCCCACCTCCCTCTATCACTCCTGTGCATGGAAACTAACGCCACCTGTTGCTGACTGGCTGGAACATTGTTGTTAGGCAAGGTCTACACCACTTTCTTTGTTTTCTATTTACAGAGCCAAGACTGTGTAGGAAAGCCAGATTTTTTTTTTTTCAGAGCACACACAAAACATAGAGCTAGCAAACCATGAGGAAATACTGCCTGAATTTAACAAGTAGTGTATTGGATTCCAAACACTGCCTATCCCTTTAATCATGACTGCTCTAACTGGATCAAACAACAACAAGATTTAAAATCACCATCATGCTCAACAACTGGCAGTGGTTAAACTACAGATATACTTGTCACATTCAGGGAGTGTAGGCTACACCTTTAACCCCACTTAAAACTCCAGTAAAATAGAGGTACAGTACAGAGTATCCATCCTCTAAGCTTTGTGGCCACCTCCTAAATGACCAGCCAAAACTGAACTTGTTACAAAACCCCAAGAGGAAACAGCATGAATCAGGTAGCACTCCAGATCCCATACTGGACATCAAACAATGTTCTCAGAGTTCAAACACTTTTCCCCTTCAGCAACCATATATCCATTCACTCCTGTTCCCATCCATTACTCAAGGAAGCTGTTTAACCCGTGTCCATGACCATGGGTCAGTCATTCAATTAAACCAGTAAATCTGAGTGAATCAAGCTGGAATAAATCCTGCTTCCCAGGTGAGTCCAATTCAAGTTGACCAGCTCAGGCTGTGGTCACAGCAGTGCCCCCATTCACTCGTTTGCTTGGTTTGGTTCACTTGGCTGTAAACGGACACCATTAGCTGGTGGGGTTGTTAAGCCACTTCAGGCCAATTAACTTTCCTTTACACGCAACACACCCAGCTGGAAGTCGCATGTTTGCGTTTTTGCAAAGAGAACGAGAAAAGGAGAGGAAGACAGAGAGGCAAACAAGATGGGGAAGTATTTTTTACATTTACATCCTTTGATCTTGCATTTAGCACAAAGTTTATTATTGTTTGGTATTGGTGTTCTAATTAAAGACTGACATGACTGTCTCTTGGTGCAGAGGTTACCACAGTTAGTGCTATGGTGTAGATGAGAAAGACATAAGAAGCAAAAGGAAGGATAGGGAAATGAGAAGGAACAGAGAAGAAGAAAGGTCAGTTGAGGAGAGAATGAAAAAGTTAAAGCATGTTAGGGAGGAGTAGGAAAGGAAGAGGAGAGGAAGTGAGGCGGTGAAACAGAACTTCATTCTGTATCCCACTGTAATTTGCAATACTTTCAGTCTTACTGGAGTATTGCTCAGCATCTTGACATGCCTAAATTGACTCACCGGTATTGTTAATTTAATATCTACGAGACATAAGGGGAAAATTAAAATGAAACAGATTGAGAAATAAGAGGAGACAGAGGTGATTTAGATGGTATTTACTGCAATAGGATGTGAAAGTTGAAACTGTAAAATAGAGTTGAGATCTGTGATCAGGGACTGAAATTATAACACAGACAAACAGATAAAGGACTAAAACAGATGTGGCTTCCAAATAACAGGAAAGAGGAAGACAGAGAGGGTGAAAGGGGGAAAATTTTAACGACTCTCTAAGAAATATATACAAGAACAGGCAGAAACAGCAAGACAGAGAAGATTGGAGAAATGCTGTGAAGATGTAGTGTTTTTAGGAGATTATAGCCTTGCTCCCTAGCCTTGCAATAAAAACTTAATCTAAACTATTTACTGCATCCACCACACTGTTTACAGCCCCTTCGTCCTGGATGCATGTTAAGTTCCAGACGAGCAAGAGGAGGATCTCTGAAACACTGTATACGCAGAAATGAAAGGGGAAACATTTACCCATAATAGTCAGCATATTGCTACAGATTACATGATGTTGGTCTTGTATACTTTGATTACAGACCAAAAGCCAGAGTGCATCATGCATATGTAAACCTGGCAAATACACACTGAAATCAAGGGAAAGGTAGCATCTATGCACGTACAAATGTCATGACTGGGGGCAGGAAACAAAGTATCAGTGGCTAAGTGGATACTTGCACAACAGAATAATACACCCGTTTTGATTTGCTCTAACACAGTGCTTTTAAACAATAACTTTTTTCATGCATGTGCATACTGCTGCACTGAATAAGCCACAAAGAGAGCATTGTTACTGTGTGCATGTTGTTTTCCTCCTGTACTTGGAACCATACTGAGGTGAACTTAAAGCCTCTTTTGGCTTTATCCTGTTTTTAAGTTGAATGGTGTAAATTGTATACGTATAAAATAACTGAGGTCTTAAAGAGGCATTTAAATAATATACTGTACATATATTTTAAAATCAAATTGTACTATAGGTAACTTTATATATTGTCAAGAAATATTACTGTTCTTTCCTGTGTTCCTTATTATCACATTCTTTCTCCTTTTTTTCATCCGATTCTTTGCTGTGGCTTTCTAATCCTGGACAAGCTTTCATTCATCTATTTTCCACTGCTTATCTGAGTCTGGTTCATAGTAGTCAGGGTCTGAAATTAACTTTTTTCCCTGCCTGCCACTGTGGCAGAAGGGAAGTGCGAAGTGAAGTGAAGTTTTTTTTTTTGTCTGCCGCTCGGTAATCATATCTACCACTTTTGAAATGTATGTACTAAATGGAATAAAAACATTCAGCTTATTTAGGCATCTTAATGTAAATAATGTTATCATTCAATGTCCAATATATTCACACAAAGACATTACATGCATGTTTGCATGCACAAAGAACCCATGTCTTTCAGTACATGACAAGTGACATCACTCCACCTCAATCAGTACTCAACAACCAGGTATTTCAAAGGTACCACAGATAAGAGACACAAGAACAAGTTCACAAGCTCACCACAGTGTATTACACAGTCAGTGCTCAATACAAAACCCACAGTTCAACCACCAATGAATGAGTCCTTATCTCAGTTCAAATCTCCACAAGAGTCTATATCCCAATAAAAACCTCCTCTTCTGAAACCCAGCAAGCAAAGTAAAAAATACTCCTTTCAAATTTTAAGATAAAAGTTGGCCAGTGAAAATAAAACCAAGTGACGCCTCATTAGACAAGCTTAGTGATACGCCAACAACACCATAATCCAGGCAGTGCTGCTGGCAAGCTAAATGGCTGTCACTCAGGTCGGACTGTGCCTCTTCTACTGGTTAGTTTGGTTTGAAATGGCGCCATAGATATTCCCTGAGCTGACTGGTGGGTGTGTGAGTATTGTGTGTAACACAGGGGTGTGCACCAATCACCACAATATGCTAACCTTACTACATGTGTTTTTCCCTGTCCACAAAAGTGGAGGATGGACGACGATGAATTTACCCGCCACTGCCAGCTATTTACCCGCATTTGGGGGATGGCGGGTGCAAATTTCACACCCTGGTGGTAGCAGCAGGATACACTATGTTCTTCTCCCTAGCCATGTCTTACAGTTCTTCCTGCGGGATTCTGAGATGTTCCCAGGCCAGATATATGTAATACTTCCAGCTCTCCTCCCAGTAGGACGTGTCTGGAATACCTCCACAGGCAAGCGTCCAGGAGGCATCCTAATCAGAAGCCCAGATCACCTCAACTGGCTCCTTTCAACACAAATGAACAGTGGTTCTACATCAAGCTCCCTTCGACTATCTAATCTTCTTCTCTTTATTTATTTATTAACATTCAACAACTTTTCGGATGTACAAACTAAAGAACTGGTTGATGATTGCCTTCCAGAAAGACTGACCGTAGTGTGCACCTTTTTGAATGATTATTGTGTCTCGCCTCTCTGTGTGAACCCAGGCTTCTCCTACCAACTTTGAGTGTGGCTGTTCTGAATAGCTATAAACACTTCCGACATGGTGAGATGACATGTAAAACTAATTAGTTTGTTTTGAGCATACTCCCGACCCGCCTTAAGGGTGAGCCCAGCAACACTGTGACAAAAACTCATTTTGGCTGTTTTAATCCGCAATCTCAATCTTTTGGTCATTACAAAAATCTCAGGACCTTAGGTTAGGGTTGGAAAAAAGATCGAACATTGCAGCAAGAGCTTCATCTTGAGGCTCAGCTGGTCCTATTTTCTCTCCAACAATCCCATCCTTCTTATTTTATTCTTCTTATTTTTGTTTGCTTCTTGTCCACCCCCTGCCTATTTCACTCCACTCCAATGTCTTCATCTCTACCCTTTCATTTGTCTCTCTTTTCCCTTTCTCTCTTCTCCTCTTCACCTCGCTTTACTTACCTCTCTCTCTAACTTCACCCTGTTTGTTTTGCCTCTGCTATCTCTCTCTCTCCACTTTTCCTTTTTCTCTCTCCTTCTGTTACTGGAAGCCATGTGGTCGAATTGTAACCATGTGTGTGTTTGATCATTATAGTCGGGGCTCTGTCAGACTCTGAGAAACTAGAGGTGCCACAGACAGACACACACATGTTCACATGCACTTGCACCATGCCAGAAGGAGGAAGCAATTTAAAAGAATCTCCTCCCAGTTCATGTCATTGTGGTAAATATTTTCACAATTGTTTTGTGAAGTGACAATACCCTAAACCACAAGGATAAGTGTTTCACAGAAATGGAAATGGGGTGATGAATCGTCTTCTAAATGGACCTCTTCCTCTTTTCGTGTGCCTTGGGACTTAAGAGTGCCAAGCTTTGTGCATTGTGCTGTTGCCTTGCTCAGTTAGAAATAATGATGTTTTTGTCTTGCAAAACAAAAGAATTACGTAGATTTGAAATCAAAGAAAGAGTCAATGAGGAAAGAGAGGTAGGAGCAGAAGGAGTCTGGGAAGAGGAAGAACAGTGATCTGGTTTCCTCCTTGTAAAGACTTAAGATTTTCAGGCTCAATATCAAATTTTTGCCATCAAGTTAATGGACGTAGATGGGATACTCCAAAAACACAATGTAATAATGTATTTGTATATTCTCATATGAAATCAGTTTGCAATCATCTGAGAACCGTTGCTCTTTTGAACAGTGCACAGCAGAGAGATGAGCCAAAGAGGTTTAGAGTTGGATTCAAGCTCCTCACCTGAGCCAACAGGATAATTTTCAGTGTTGTTTAAAGAGCAGGACTCCACTGTAAAATAGCTTAATCCAACACAAGACTGGGTCCTTTTCTGTAAAACTAGCCTTCAGTGATTCTGTGTATTTACTAAATCTACCAGCAAAGTGAACTCAATTAACCTCCAGAATTCATGGACTCAATTAAGTGTTCCTCTCCTGTGACTGAGAAAGAATTTGTGCTGCAGTCTTTTCCAAAAATGTAGGTTGCTGTACTAAATGTTTTGTACTGTTCACTTGCATGTCGCTGCTCTATGGTATTTTCAGACCTGGCTGTAGCTTGGTTCATTTGGTCCAAAACGATGGATGACATGACAGCTTTCCAAAAGTGATACCAAAACATCTTGATCGACCTGGTGGCTGGCTGCTGTATAGGTCATAAATCCCGCCCCCTCCATGTTAACGGATAGGACATGTGCCAAACACGTCAAATATATTTTTATATTTAAGTAATTTTAGGTAGTTCTTATGACACTGATGTTTGTTCAAGCGTTTATTTGAAGCATCGACCCATCACCCAGTGACGTCACCAGTGCAAGATTGCACCGTCCGTATCTGTGATATTTTGGCTTAATTTTTGTACAGTGAGTGGAAGTGGAGATCCATCGTCAATCTTTAAATACAGACTATGGTGAAAACCAGGAATCTTGTACAATAATGATTCAGGGCTTATTACTGTGAGATCGCTGTCACAAACATTTTAATAGACTTACAGTACAAGCACAGCAGCTTTAACAGCTTTTGACCTGTTGATGAGGAAAAATACCTGCACTGATATGCATGCGTGTTGTCATGGTTACCAAATGATTTGCATAAATATGTACATGGCTTATACAAATCATTTATATGATCACTTCCTGAACATATTTCACGATCAGCAGATTTATAAGTAGTTTAGCTAAAATAACGCTAAAATTGTGTCTGCTATCATAAAATCCTTTTGGTTTGTTTGTCTTCACACCACAAAGGAACGGAAGTGTTTGCTTGACAGCACCTTTTCAGGTGGTCTTGATTCAGATGTTTGGTCTGCACAAGAGTTTGATTAACAGCTTTTACACCAGCCCAAATGAACTGTACTAACCGGACAATCCCAAGTTTGTTTTAACCACACCAAACAGGTTAGGAGTGAAAGCACCCTTAGACAGGTACTTTGCCAGGACACATTGTGGCTGGATGGTCTCTTTAGCCACTGGGTCATTGCTTCCTTCTCCTTGTGCTCTCCTGATACGTAAGTATGTAAATAGAAAAGTCGCAACCATTTATATCAGGGTCCTTAATGCTAATCCTCTCTTTTGTCATTGCTTTTCCTGTGTTTCTCTCTTCTGTGTTGCTCTTCTTCCCTCCCTACAGTTTCCCCACTTTCTCCTCCCCTTCATATGCTGTATCATGGTTGTATCAACAGCTATATCATGGTTGAACCTGATCGTGGGAAGGGAAGTCGATTTGAGGTTGCAGCAGTGATAACAGGATTTATAAACCCCCAGTTGATGCTAACTTTGCACCATCTAACGATGCAAAACCATAGACTGAATATAAAAACAGACTGAGGCTAAAGCTAACAGATCACAGGCAAAATCAACAAATCAACAAATGAACAGATGGAAAGCAGTGAACTGATCTCATCCTGGGGACAAATAAATGGAGAGAGAAAGGAGAGGAGAGGTTGTCCAAGTCTGGTATTCCCTGTAGGTTCACTTGCACGTCATCCACAATGGGCCAAGCCAACTTCCTGCGGACCACATACTGACTCTTTTAACTCTACCTTGACAAAGTCTTTTCTAATTTAATCTACCTTCTTTATTTGTACCTTCCTCTCTCTCTCTCTCTCTCTCTTTCTCTTTCTGTCTCTCTGTCTTCTTAAGTTAAGGTTAAGGACTGTTGTAAAGATTTAATGGAAATGATTTGAATTACCCTCAGTGACAGCGAGTCTGTCCCAACACGGTATAAATCTAAACAAGTTATTAGATGCACTGAAAACTGGTAGCACTTCCACCATATATGCACTTCAAATAACAAGCATACAGCCAGTTCAGTTCAGTCCCATAGCAGCTTTAGGAGGTCTACACAGGAGTGAATATACAGCCAGTTGGCACCATCTAGTGACCTTTTATTTGAATCACATTTATCCTCAGAAAAGGTCTTGCTCTTTAGAAATTGATAAAGAATTCACTGTCTGTGTGATATTCATTGGTGGGGAAAAAGTTTGTTTATATGCAGAATACTCTGTTTATATTGATTTAAACTGTTTCATTATTCTGCAGCAAGCCTTTGGTTTCACAGTAATCAGTCATCTATATTTTACCATATATCAAATATAATAATATATATGAACACTGATTCCCACCCTATTAGAGCTATCTGTGAGCCTCAACATAGTGACAATGGGTCTGCTGGATTATGTCATGGTATATAAGCATATGTTATGGTCATCAACTGTAATTTTTTCTACTTTCTGCCAGTTCGCTATTGATAGCTCTTAACATTACAATATACATGAGCCACCATTGCTATGAAGAAGAAGCAAGTCAGTGGGGTGAATCAGAACAAAACAATGTGCCATTGTCATCCAATTGACCCAGAGAACAAATTGATTTATGCTCTTGAATATATTCTGGGGTCTCTACAAAACGTAAAGTTAAGCTTTAGCTCGCTGTTGGCAGAGTACACAACAAAATTGTAATGGTGATGTTTCACACCACAGTGCACCTCAGGAGTCATAGCTAATTACTCTAGCAAATAGGCTTGTATCTTTGACTTTTTATCAGAGAACCAGATATTTTCTAACACAGTTGTTCATCTTTTGTACTGATGATTTAACCTGGACAGTTTCATGCCCATCCAAGCCTCAGAATTGGCCCAAATGCCTTCAGCTAACAATGTCCATGTAGAAAACCAGAGACACTTTTATGTTTCCAAAACAAATCTCCACATTATGCAGTGTAACTTCAGTCATTATGTGTACTGGCACATCTTGTCCTTGTGGTTTTGTTTTTTTAAATGTTTTTTTTTCTAACTTTATAAAGTAGAAACACTGATAAAAAATGTTTATTGGAGATAAGGTATCAAGACTCAATTGAATTGACTCAATTGATTAAGGACGTCCAACTTTAAGAGATAAACGGATCATTCAAATAGCTCATGAAGGAAAGGATCAGAGCAGATAGGTGGACAACTTCATCAAAGTCTTTTTTCTATTATTTTTTGTCACCAAAAAAGAGACCTTAATATTAATAATTCTCAACTTTGATAGGAGGTTTCAACCTGGGGACAAAGGCGACGTGAAACGTTGAATCAACAACATAGTAATACATTCTGGAGGTAAAATAGTCCTTCAGAGGAAGGTTGGTCTTGATCTTAACTATGTTCTGATGTTTCAGCCATTCCCCTTCATAATATTGTTGGAGAGATGCAATTTATCAGTCCTTTTTATATTTGTTTTCATCTAAACAGGGGAATTTGTCTTGATGTTCTGGTCTGAGAGCAAGTAGCATTAAAAATACTCATGCAGAATATCAACAACATACTCAGTTTGGCTTATGATATCAGGGACAGCTACACTACATTTACTCATCACAAACTGAACAAGCAGTATTAGATAAATAAAGGCTAAAAATCTGCTATTACTACACAAAGAGCATTTTCTCTGATGCTCAGTATTGAGATGGGCAGCTGATATTCCCAATGCTGGAACCATTCTTCATGTTAAAAATTATTTTAGGTCAAAAAGGTGCAGTATTTTAAATGAATCCAAACCTCACAGCAGCCGGAGATGGATAACTAAGCTAATAATAATTAAATAAGAGAGACATTGCAGGGGAGATGACTGTGCACTTTGTTAAATTCAGGTTTCTGCAATGGATCGACACCAGTTCTCTGGGGTAGGAGTATTCTTAAAATACCTTATGCAGGTCTTGTGGCGTTAGCTGAAACCGGTGCGTCCAGAGGAAACAAATATTGGGAAAATGTATAAACTTGACACAAAAGGCATGCTTTAAAGGCCCACATACAGATACAGCAGAATGTATAATTCACAGATCCATCTGAACTTAAATGGGCACTCCCCAAGTTTTCACATCAAGGTCACTTTAACCCACATGACGCCATCGGGGTTATTGATGTTTTTAACTGAGGCAAGGCGTTTACCAGACAGGGAGGGTCTAACAAAAGATGTGCATCATGGGAATTGTAGGATCCAGTGTTTTTGTAGGGACTAAAAAGTCAGCATATGAGCCTCTGCAGCACTGATCTAAGCCATACATTTTTATGATCTCAATTGTCTTTCACAAGTTCACCAACTTAATGGAAGTGACACACTAAGATATCTCTAAGATAAAACATCCACACTCAAATGTCTAGAAAAAATGCACTGTCTCAGAAACTGAGGGAAATCAGCTGATTTGTTTTGTTTTTTTACTGACCTGCCTATATATGCAAAGCAATAATGGTGCTTGAGCTCCCCTAAGAGCTAGAAAGAAAGACGGTGTCAACCAGAGATTGCAGCCAAAATTCAGGCCACATGTCAAAAACCTCCACCCTGAGCAAAATAATAAAAATCTTCCAAGTCCAAGGTCACCGCGCTGTAAATGAGCCTGCATGCTGGCCTCCCTGTGCAGAAGGGCAGGTGAAAACAGACATCCCACTTCATTAAAATAACACTCTCTGTGGTCTGATAATATTTTGAATTCATGAATGTCACATGGGTTTTGTGAATACCAGAAGGCCTCATCACTGCACTACACACCTATGCACGTTTCACAGATGTGAAACGTGCATAGGTCAAGGTCAGAATCACTTCTTAAGTGGATCCAGTGGAGGTCACTGTTGTGTGGGAGCTCACCAAACTGTCTGTGTTACTTCAGGGCAATGTCTCTCACCAATATAACCCGAGTATCAGTTGACCTCAGACTAACCTTTGTGGATCCAGATGTGTTTTGTGTGTGTGATGAAAGGCCGGGGGTGTGCAGTTTCCCGCAGCTGCCAGTTGAGAAAGCACTGCAGCAACTGCACACCTCACCTCAAATGCACATGCATACAGGGGGATGGAGGAGAGAGAAAGAGGGGTGGGCGGGGTGACAAGCGAGTGGGTGGGACTTTTGGGGCAACAAACGCCCCCACTGCTACTTTAATATTCAATTAGCTCCAAGCCAAGAGGCAGGCAGGCATCAGCACAGGGACAAGTTGACGGAAACAAGACGCAGTTCATTCATTTTTACATCAGCAGACACGCTTCGTGGGGCCACCAGAACTCCTCCTGACCCCTGGACAGAGAGTTGTTTCACTTTCCTCAGCCTGTTTCTGAACTTTTCACGGCCATAACACTATGGACCCGCTATGGACGGACACCGGCGCTCCGGTACGGCATGCAAATACGTACTCTGACGTCGGCGATCATGTGGCTTTTGGCGTAGATCCTCCTTGTGATCGTCAATTTTTTCTTTCCTGTCGCCTGTTGTCTGCTCGGTTATTGGACCGCCGCGAGTGGGTTTAAAAAGCATTTGGCGTTATTTCTTCGTCTAGCAGTCGCTTTGGGATTGTACCGCACTACCTGAGCATCGCGCCAAAACGGTGGGCAGGTAAGAAATGGCTCAACTCTTGCTCTGCTTTTCAAACGGCTCGCCCCTCAAAAAGTGCCCCCAAGTTAAAACTGCATGTAGTTGTTATTTTGTGCCTCTCCCGTGGCTTGACCTGCCTTCGCGTGGTTCCCTATCACACACACGCCTGTGTATAAATATTTTAACTTGTCTAGCCGCATGAACTTTGTCTGCCCCTGCCATTTACACCTGCGTGCTGAGCCTATGTGTCCGCCAAGTTGTTAATTGGACGTTTTTCCCCCCACTGTTTAAGTTTCACTTTGATACGTCGTGGCCGTGGTGGGTGAAGGCAGAGAGGAGAAACATCGTGTCTACTTTTCCTCCTCCCCGTGTCGACATAACCAGCAAAACATGGCCGTCCTTTGCCGACATGTTGTTACGTCGATGGCGAGAGGGGGAACATTTTGGGGCTGAGTGTTTCTCCGCGCCCCCCCTGTCACATCTCGGGTTGGCCGGTGGAAACGGCTGTTAAACTCCGCACCGCCGCCGGTGTACCCGCTCACGTTCAGCGGTGCGTAGGTTTGAGTGCAACTTTTGGAGTCCGACGTTGTTTATAGACTTTGATTGTGCGACGCCGTGATGTAGGCGTAACGTTACCCCTGGTGATGACTCCTCCTCCCCCCGAGACCAGCAGACCACGGCTCTGCGTGCAGGGGAGACGCGCATATACAGCGCTGTAGCATAGGACCTGACCTGTATCCTGTCGCTGCAGCAGGCCTGTAACTGCTGTAAAAAGTCAGGCGTGGTTCTTTTTATTCAGGATATCAACTTGAGCCCCGGACTGTAAACAGCCACACTCCTCAGGAGTCAACACATTGTGCTTTAATTGGGGGGTGGATCCTTGATATCGTCCTGCCCTGCATTAGGTACCTTTTAGTGAAGTCACTGAGAAGATATACCTAAACAGGAAGAGGATCAAACATAGCACATACAGTGAAATACTCCAGTGACATAGTTCAAACAGGGGAATGCTCTTTAAAATGTAGGGCAATGTAGATCATCTCCTTAGTTTTATAGTTTCTTCTGTTATTGTGTCAAATAACAGAACATCTCATATACAGTAATATGTCATATAGGCCTAGGTTTAATATTGGGAGACCATGCTGTGAATTTTCTTCAAAGTCACTGCAAAGTCACTAACTTTCCTATAAGCTGATCAGACCTGAATGCAAACCCTTCATAATTTCTGTCTTGTTGCTTTTTGCAGATTTGGGCAGCACATATCCACAGTAGTACACAGTAGACACAGTAGACAATTGTGTTCATGCTGACCTTATTAAGCATGTTTGGGATTGGCCATGACTTGACCAATCAGCATTACATTACAGATCTACAGAATCCACATCACCGTTTATTTGCCAATGTTGTTTATACGATACAATATTTCTACTATTAGTTACATTCAGATAAACAGTCCCTGACGCAGATTTGCTAAGCTGTAATTCAATGCACCTGTTCACCAGTGTACAGTCTCAGTCCTCTGACAGGTCTACACACTCACTCCCCACAGGTGGGCCCATTAATTGAAAAGCTTAGTGTTAGGTTTACTGCTTTACTAAGTAAAGCTGTCACCCAGTCTTACTGTGTGTGTGTGTGCGCGCTGAAATATCTTGTTCATTAGACGACATTTCCTTCCCTTCATACTGGGATGACCTATTATGTCTAAATGTTCCTTGATCAACTGTGGAGCCCCCAATCCGTAAAAGATGTAAGAGATTTTGATCAGAGTGCAGTTAACCCCCCCCCCCGTCATACCCGTTACCAGCTATTCCTCTGGGTATAAACTTGGCTTCGCTCGCAAAGCCACGCACTCTTGCTCTTTCCATGTGAATAAAAATGAGGCTCATGTTTGTTCTTCACATGGTTTCCACTTGTGATCTGCCAAATCACAGATAATGTTATATAATTTGGAATGACAACCGGCTCATTTTTATTGGTGGCTGAACCATCAAAGTGTTGTGTGATAAAAGTAAACTGTCACATTTCAAATCACACACACAGACGGTTGGGTAGTGTATTGTGCGTGGGGAATACAGCCAAAAATAGGTGTTATTAATGTATAAGAAATTAATATATGCAATTAACCCACCTACATAAAATGAAACATTTTAACATGGATTAGATACATTTCTTTGCTTGCTCAGACAAATAGACTGTTACCGTCAGTGCAACAAAAGGAAGTAGTGAATATAAAGGATGCCTATTTAAAATCCCTGAGATATACCAAATGCCTACAGAGAGTAAGGCAGGTCCTGAAAAGTCAGCTAAGAAGAACAAGATCCAAGCCATCGACACACATGCGCTGCCAGTCATCAGATACCCTGCTGGTATAATAAACTGGCCAAAGGACATTAAGACAATAAAGCTCCTCACAATGCATGGAGGTTTTCACCCCAAATCCAGCACGCTGAGAGTGTACACCAAGCGTAGCAAGGGAGGCCGAGGGCTAGTGAGTGTCAAGACTACTGTCCAGGATGAAACAACAAAGATCCAAGAGTACATCAGGAAGATGGCCCCCAAAGATGAACTGCTTAGTGAATACCTCAGCCAGCAGAAACCCGAGGGTGAGGACAAGGAAGAACCTTCATGGAGAGACAAGCCGCTGCACGGCATGTACAACAGACAAAAAGAAGAAGTGGCTAATATCAAGAAATCCTACCAATGGCTGGGAAAAGGCTGGACTAAAGAACAGCACAGAAGCACTAATCATGGCGGCACAGGAACAGGCACTCAGTACAAGATCAATAGAGGCTGAGGTCTATCACACCAGGCAGGACCCCAGGTGCAGACTGTGCAAGGATGCCCCTGAGACAGTACAGCACATAACAGCAGGGTGTAAGATGCAGGCAGGAAGTGTGTAAGTGTGTAACCAGGTAGCTGGCGTAGTATAGTGTAAAACATCAGAGGTCTCTGTACAGAAGAGTGCAGTCCTAGGAACAGCTAAGATACTGTGCAGAACCCTCAAACTCCCAGGGTGATTTTTTTTATTTATATATATATATATATATATCTCAACATTACTGAATTGTTTTTACAGTTTGACAGTTGGAAGATTAAACCTGTGTTTAAATATTTTTGGGGAAATTGTTATTCTCAGTATTGCACAAGGGATTACAGAAATGCACAGATGTCACCATAACTTCAGTGATTGTTCAGTCATCACTACACTGTGACGGCAGTAGGGAGAGAGAGCATTTTAGTAAAGGGAGCTTTTATGAGAGAGAGATTTAATTTGGGTTGTTTACAGTGAGGAGTTTGGCAGCTATTATTTTTTGACGAGGTGGCATAAAAAATAAATCTACCCTCATTGAATCACCTATTTTTCCAGTCTTGCCCAACCATGCTGTGTTTTTCAATGTACTGTGAACTCTTTGAATGTCGCAGCCGAAACATCCAGCTGTGAGGTGATTTGCTCTGTTTGTTCCTAGAGACGTCTATTCATTTACTGTAGTCAAATGGAAGCGAACAAGACTCAGTCTGTCAAATTCATTTAAAAAGAAACCATTTGGTAAGGTCTTACAGCGAAAACAGAACAATACATTTAAATATCATTTGGATAAATGACAGGTGAGAAGTGATTGTTGACAGTCATCATGCCGCCAGATGTTGCATGTGTCAATCACGCTAGCAATGGAAGCTAATGGAATTGTCTGACACAGTTTCTGACTGCTTGCTGGAATTAACCTGGAGCAGAAGATTGACAGCAAAACACTGAGAAATGATGTTTGTTTCAATAAATTAAAGCGGGCAGTGGCAGGTAGTCCTGTTGTTATGCAGTGGGAGAAAATATTTGTGGTGTGTAAGTGTTTGTGGCTAACGATAAAGGTGTCCAGCATTTGAGCCAGGATTGCCTGAGGGGGCGTCAAACAGCCCAATGAGTCCTTTTGTTACAATAAACAATACTGTGAAAGCTATACACCTAGTTAGTATTACAAATAGAAAAATAATAGATATTATAACGCTATTAGACCTATAATAATGTATAACTAATCAAGTTTTTAATTAGGCTACATGTGGATGAAAAATAAGTTATCCTCCTTTCATCTGTGCTTGACCGCCACTGACAGATACCGATCAGTATTTTACTTAATTGTTTATGACCCAACAGACTTGTCATTCTGTTGTTTGTGAACAGCAGAAACGAGTACAGGGTTGCGATGCGGGTTTAAATACCATTAACAGCCACCTGTTCATTTTGTAGTTTGGGTAACTCACAAAATAATTGTTCACACTGCCTATGAAATCTAAAAGATCTTAAGCATGCTAACCTAGATTATTTTGTTAGGGTTTTTTTTTTTTAATAGACACAGTTGGGCACACAGAGGTCGTCACAATGGCACACATTAGCGCAATCCCTAGCTGTTCATAATAATAATAATAATAATAATAATGGGGTTGTTGTTGATTTTATAGGAGTATATCACAGTGAACCATAAGCCCATGTTCCTTCTTTACTTTGACTACTTGTTTAGTATCAGTTTATTGGCCCTATATTTTTGTGCGTTTGTCTTGTGCTCACATCTATTTATTCCATGAGAGATATATGGCTGTTCTTTCTAGAGTCGTGCCACCTGACCTTTTGGAAGTTTTTGTTTTTCAGTAACATGTTATTCATATAGTACAAATCATAACAGAAGCTATCTCAGGGCACGGTCTAGGCTGTACTCTTTATAATATTCTTTACAGAGACGCAACAATTTCAATCATCAGGAACGTCCAGCCTATCCTGACTGCACATAACACCTCCACATCCAACCCCGAGCTATATAATGACTGTCCATTCTCTCGGGTGAAACACTGGAATGAGTCATCGTGGGTTGGAGGATGAAGGTTGTTGTCATCACGGCCTGTCGTGCACAGCCCGGCTCTGCGATGACATCACCAACATCTACGCGGTGCTTTGTTCCAGTGTTTTGTTGTTGTTGTGGTGTTTTTTTGTTCCGGTCCTCTCTCAGACGTGGTGTTGAGTGACTAAGGCAACCACAGAGATGAGCTCATCACCTGTAGGCGGGGCTGAGAGGGAGATCGTGATGGAGGGAAGGAGGCAATTAGAGAGCTGAAGAGTTACATAGGGACAGATGCCGAGGGAGCATGAAATCAACACTGTATGAGAGAGTATGTGTGATGTCTGAGAGAGACGAGTGATAAAGAGGAAGAGACAATTGAATGACGCTGCATGAGCGAGAGGAAGACAGAAGTGAGATGCCGATCAGACTTAAGCCCCACGTGCACCCTAACACGATTTGATAGCTCAGAACTTGGGGTTGGTTCGACCACAGCCCTAGCGGAAACCACAAGCAGCAACATTTCCAGGTAAAGCGCACAAAAGGTCACGACGCTCTTACATATGATGGTTTTGTGTGTCCACAAAGGCAAGCCGCCCCCCTTTGCTGATCCATTGGAGACGGTGTCACAAGTTTGTGCCCTTGAAATTCTGAACTGAAAATTGCAGTAGAATATCAAGAATTATAAGGTACTTAAACCTATCTGAAATCCAACCAATCTGGAGGCGTCGCAAAGAAAAGCAAAGATGCTAAAAGAGAGCCAGAGCGTGACAAAAGGAAAGAAAGGAGACACAAGTGACTGAATGTCTTAGCATTGTGAATGAGATACAAGAGACGGCCTAGGATCGACAGACTGCGAGATAACTGTGTGTGGGAGAGAGAGCGGGTGCACCGTTCATAAGCTGTGTATTTTATTAAAGACTTGACTGTTTCATTGCTGCATTGATTATTATTTAAGTCCATGGGTGCACAGCAGTTTGTACAGCGGTGTGCTTCTGCGTGTGTAAGCATGTATTAAACTACCCCGTGTGCTTCCTCCACCAGTCGGAGGACTCATTTCTTGTTGCCACTGCAGTCTTTCAGAACTTCTGCGGCTGACAAATTAAATGCTCTGTTGAAACTCTGAGCAACCACGACACGCAACTGTCAAAAAAGTTAGTTTGATACCCTTGCATGCAATCTGTGTCTGTGTAGGTCATTCGTGTGTGTGTGTGTGTGTGTGTGTGTGTATGGAGAGTACCTCCCCTTTTCCCATCCCACTGTGTCCTCCCCAAATTTCAAGTTTGGGAAAAAAACTAAAAGGGGGGGGGGGGGGGGGAGCTTACTAAAAAGTATGCACTGCACCACGTCAGCCGCTGGCAGAGCACAGACACGCCCCTCCTGCCAGCGAGACACCAATGAGGAGAGGCTGAAGACTATTCACAAGCCACACCCACTGCAGGGAAGCCAGAGATTGACAGGTTGGAAATCTGGCCACGCTGGAGCACTAAATGCTCACTGAGACGCTAACAAACACAAAGTCTCCAGGCTTTCTCATTTGCACAAAGACTGTACCATACATACTGTAGTACACAACAATATAAATATTTACCCAAAACATTACATCACATTGTGTTATAATGCAGCATCGTTTGCAGTGTTTACAATGTAGTAACCATTGGACTGAAGTTTAGCAGAACCCCTCCTCTGACCCTTGTCATTGTTGACCTAATTTACAGGCTGCTGGCTGGGTGCAAGATGACACTTGCCCTACTCCACTTGTGTTCCACAGTGCATTTACTGTAACTAAAAACTCAGTTTCCCTGCCCAAACAAAAACCGAGCATTTTTAGCTGTGGTACAAGGTGTTTCTGTGGGACAGTAAAGCTCTGTTATCAGTGTGGATGTGCACAAGGCCGTTAGGAAGAGCGAAAGAGAGGAGCAGTTTATTGCTGAACTATAGCAGTGATTTGGAAATACATTCAGAAGAGGAGGTAGTCCCTAGGCTCTCTGGCTTACACAAGTCACTTTGAGTATTTATACTAACACGCTAATGATGTAAAAGATTTGTTAATGTGCGCAGGGCTAATTATATGAAGAAAAATTCTCATCATGCTGAAAGGGACGGATTTTAAAACATCTCTGCTGTCGTGACACTGATTGACCTCTGGTGGGTTTCTGCTTCTGGATCCAAGCACACACTCACACACGCTGTCTGTTGGTTACAATGTTACCATAGTAACACAGCCATCAGCCGCAGAGTGGGTGACACTTGGATATTTTTATAGCTTGCCCTGTGTGTGTGTGTGTGTGTGTGTGTGTGTGTGTTTGTTTTCAATGTTACATGGACCAGAATAAACAGAAGACTGGATTCTTGATCGGATGCAGTTAAGCCTGCTTAACAGTATTTCCATCATACTGTATATAGGCCACTGTGTCTGTTATAATGTTCGTAGATCGAATAAGGTCATAGCAGTGATGACCGATCTGTAACTTCTGTGTGAAAGTTTGGCAGCTCGTCACAAAAGCTGATGGGTGTGTGATATTGCAAAACCAGTTCCTGCGACTGTAGTAGACTGAATACTGTAGAGCAGTGGTTCTTAACCTGGGGGGTCACGAGAATGTCACTATAGACACCAAAATAGAGAAAAATTATTTAAAAATAACTAGGCGGACAATAGTTGTGAATGGAATCACTTTGGGTGGACACGATAAATATTTTGCTCTGTTTAATCCAGTAGGTGGCGGTAATGCCAACTGCTATAAGACGTCAAAGAACAATAACAATTTAAAAAAGGCAATGTGAAGATAACTAGCTAACATTGATCCCATTAAGTGAGTAGAATGGAGAGGGGGCGTATGGGGGGGTCGCCAAGTATTTTCAACCTCAAAAAGGGGTCGGACTGCCAGACTGGCTAAGAACCCCTGCTGCAGATAAGTGAAAATGTGCTGATGTGACCAAATCTTGTTAAAATTGAGAGCATGTAGAGAGATCTGCTTTGTCACTATAAGACATAGATATATCAGCAAGTAAGTGCAGAACAAATGCAGAAGTTAGCCGCCAGAAAGACCTGATAAGATTATTTCTGAACCGTAAGAAAGTCCAACTCGTTATATATCTTGGTCACAATTCCTCAATAACTCAGATTTTTAAAGGAGTCTTTGACATTTGGGAAATTTGTGTATTTGCCTCAGCAGAGAGTTTGAAGAGAAGATTGATACCTCTCACTGTTCCCACCGTCTTAATGCTAAGCTAAGCTAACCAGCTGCTGGCTACAGCTGTGTAATTACCATACAGGCATGAGAGCGGTATAAACCTATCCAACTCTCAACAAGAGAGCGAATAAGTTTATTCCCCAAAAGTTCTAACAGTTCCAGGAATTCTTTTTTTCTGCAAGTGAATCTCATTTTTGGCGGCCTAAACATGCTCAAAAACTTACAAAACTTTGCACACACGTCAGGTGGGGCGGAAAATTACATATTTTATGGCTCTCACACATGGGCATGGCAAAATGCCTTACTAGCGCCCCCCCTACAGAGAAGCCCCCGCAACAAGTTTCATTTTAAATGTTTTGTTTATGTGAAAAAAAGGAAATAAAACAGTCCAATATATTGTTGCCATTTTTTGTACTCCATGTCAATCAGTGATGACTTCAGTAGTCCAGTATAGGATGGGCTCTATTGACCTAGTAAAAAACATTTTCATCCTTTTCCCAGCCCAGCAAAAGTAGCGCTGCTCTGTTGCTATGCAGAACATACCAAGCTCTCAAACAGTGCAGCACTGCTTTGCTCTAGAGGAGCGGCATGATGAGATTTAAATCAATTCTGCGACGGTCCGAAATTCTGCATCTCCCACCCCTGCCGGGACACGTTTTAATGGTGGCAGAGCTTCTCCTCACCCACACAGTTGAGAGAGAGGCACACACATTGTCCTCCCCTCTGCAGTAGCTGACTTGTGGAACAAGCAGTCAGGAGGGAAACCCACTCACGGACAGAGAGAGAGAAACACACCCCACACAGCAATGCCAATGAAGCAGTGTGTGTGCACTGAAATATGTTTTTGTCAGTCATGATATAAAGTGTGCGACGGCGCTTCAAAGTTTTAATGTTAGTGTAAAGTCATGTCACTGTTAGTGTTTCTGCAGCTTGTAGCTTCAGTGCTGCTTTCTTGTCCTGTGCTAGCTATTTCAGAGCTCTAGTGGAACTAGCTGGTTTGTACTTCACGCATGGCTTCCAAGTGCAGGAGCCGCAGAGGTTGCCATTCATATGCCTTTTGTGTTTAGTGACGAAGGCACGCCTGGAAAAACTCTGGCACTCGGTTGGCTGTGTCTCCACATTCATTTCTCTTCATTATAAAGCAACAACAGTGAACCCCACCAGAATCTGCCAGTTGTTCGGCTGGATCTTTGATCAGGCTGCAGGAGGAGGCAGGAGAGAGCTGTGCCACAAGACACATTGTTTCACATTACAGGCAGTGCATGGCCTTGCAAGATACTCGAGTGCACCTCAGTCTGGCTGCATTAAGTCATTTTATAGATACTGTATATCATATCAGCATTGTGTGCGCTTGTTGCCTTGCATGAAGCACGGGCAAGCCTTTAACCTCACATGCTTTTGTATGCCTATTGTCTCAGTGAAAACAGCACTGCAACCTCTTACCTTAACATCTGAGCCGCACGTACTGCAGGTTACCATGGTGATCCATATGAACATTTTGGATGAGTGATTTGGTTCAGATCGATGGTTTTTAACAGAGGATATCAGCACAAGTCCATAATGCTTTTCTGAAACTCCAGGTTGTGAGAGCAGTCTGAGTCACATTTTCCCCCTGCTACACTTTGAGATTACATTAGTGGTACACAGAAATGGGAGCTGAGTGGAGCACACTGCTGTGACTCATCTGTTCAGTCTCATTCTGTTCTCGCTGCTGCTTGGATAGATGTCGTTCCTATAGCGCTACTATATTTCTGCTGTTTTAGATCATCTCTCTGTCTTCATATGTTAGACAGACTCTGTGGTACAGAGTATTTGTATTGATTTCCAGTGTTCTCTCTAGTATGTATGCCAGTGCGTAGCCTAAACTGATTACTGCCCGGGCTGATAAATGTATTTGCTGCCTGGCAGCATTAAAGGTAACTGCTGCGGAAAGATTGCTCCACTAATATAATGCACCAATCAGACAGACAGCCAGACAACAGGCGAACAGACAGACGGGCAGGCAAGGGGCTGCCAGGCTGAGCATTCATACAAGTTTAATGAGCATCCAGACAGTAGGGAGTTTGTGGCTCCGGCACAGAGCTCACTCTGCACACAGAAGCTAACTGGCTGGCTAGGTTAGACACTAACGAAAAGGTGAGAGACTGTTTGCCGAAAGCAGCCAAGCTAGAGAGCAAAGCGCACAATTAGTTGATTTAGTTTTTGTACTGGAAAGAAAGTGAAAATAATTATGTGAAAAGGCTCAGATGGCTGACTAACAATATGAAACAATAGTTTCTTTCAGCTCCACAGCTGAGATGTTTACAGCCCAACAACTCCATAATAAAATTCTTCTCTCAAGGACACCAAATGATTATTTTCTATCTGAGTCCGGATCCTATTAGAATTGTGATTATAAACTTATTATACAAGTTATTTTGATAAAGGCTACCCCAGCGACCCTTTAAATGGAGTTCTACATTGCCATTGTTGTTAATGTACCAATTATCTTTTCCATGATGGCATTCAGTGCTCCCAAGCAGCCAGTCAAGGCAGCGGGAGAGAGCGGCCCCTCCCTCCTCCACTGGAAATGATGGGAATAGAGTGAGCATGAGGATTTTGGTGCCAGTGTGTCCTCAGTGCTCAGAACTCTTTGCACAGGCTTTTCTCTTTGTTTGAGATAGTCAGCGCACACGAGTTTAACTCAAATGCGACATCTTTGACGGTAGAGCTGTTTGTGTTTTTATATTGTGTAAGATGATGTTGTTGAGTCAGCTTCTGCTCAAAAAACCTGTCATGTTGTGAACACTTTCTCTATAAATGACTCAACAGACACTCATTCAACATACAGACCAGCGTCTGATGTCATCCAGTGACTTGTAGAAAATGTAGCACTTTCAGCTTTTATGAGCAACGAGTTGACAACACTGACATTGGTGAGCCATATCAGTTGTGTTTACAGCTTACTAATATAGATGCTGCATAAATGGAACTGCTCATCCTCTCCCCCTCTGCTTGTGTAGGTTCAACACACCAGTAGGAGGTAACACAGTCCAGCTACAGCTCGTTGCTTTCTCTCCGTTTTGGTTCACAGACAGATCCTCCTCCAGCCACTGTCGCCCATCGGCACATCCAGAAAGTGTTCAGGCCGTGTCGGCAGTCATGCTGCAGGGGTTCGGCAGGTCGTGTATAGTGGCACTTCAGGCGCAGCTGACAGATGCTTCTTCAGCTCCTTCTTACCAGATGTCGGCTATGTTGTTGGTTTTGAGGCAGCCTTGTGTGATAGTGAGTGCATAGTGAGTTAGTACACTGCACTGCAGTTCACACCACGTCTGCTCTCAGAAGGTCTTAAAACCTAAAATATCTTCTATGTGCAGTTCATGACTAGCTATAGTTTTCTCCTTCCCCATCGGCACTGATGAAACCACACAAATGCACCACACACCACTCTGCATCCTGCATGAATCGGATTCTCCAGGCTTTCCAGGCACGTGGCCTGTCAGTTATTTCTGCAAGACCTTTGGTTTTCCAGAGCTTTTCTATTTTTTTTTCCCCCCTCTCTAAAAACCCCAAACACAGTCCCACATGCAGCCGGGTCGTCCCTGTGTATATACAGCCGCTGTCTCGGATGTAGCAGCTACTTGGCTACAGCTCTATGGTCCATGGTTTCCATAGCGACACCATGGTAATGAGTCTGCATCCTAATGACGCCTCAGTGGGTTGTTCGAGGAGTTGAGATGTGTCGGGACAATGCGTCGACTAGCGAATGACAGCCTTCGAGCCTGGGAGGGTGGAGTGCCATTTGATTAATGCGTAGCTGTTGGAGAGGCCCACATTAAGTATGTGACACTTTGGTGTGAATAGAAAGTACAGTCCTAATCTGCTGTGCTGACAGAAGAGACTTACTTCTCACATATTTACTGCTGCCCTACCCCTTTTCCCCCTTTGTTTCTCTTCTGTCAATATTTACTCATAAGCATCACACATTCGAGGAGTGTTGTGTACAGGAGATTTTAATTTGGAAGAAGCTTTTGGTTTAGACTTTCCCCTCGTCCTCTGTGCTACTTCATTATATCCTGATAGAAGAGCACCGCTGCTGCATCGACTCATTGGATTTTTACTCATGTGAATATCAGTATGAAGCTTCAGCGTGAGGCCTCCAGAATATCAATAGACTTTTTTCAGGCAGATAAGCGTCTCTCTCCTGTCTCATTAGAGTATCACCCTATGAAAGTTTCTTCTGCTCGCTGTCCCTCAGCTTTTCATTGCTGCTTTTTCTTGATGGAGGTGTCACTTCACAGAACCCAAATAAAGCTGCTCTTGGCTTTTTAAGATATGTATCTGAAGCTGCTTTGTCTGTTTGTTTTTTTCCTGCTGTATTCACACCCCGGCAGCACGATCTGATTTATGATTAGTCAATATTTCTCAGGACAACTTGTCGTACTGACAGCCGCAGACCTGTCAGCTGCATATATTTGCATAGCATCTATGTTATCAATGTCACCAAACTATGATGGCGAAAGTTTTCACTGCATAAATAGACACTAGAAGAGTCCTTCTGTAAAACTTGTCTAACAGAAAATGGTCCATGAAGCTAAGTTGTTTTTATTACCAGTGAAGGTGCAGCTGCAACATATATCAACAATGAAAGTAATCGTTAGTCGCAGCCCTAATCAGGTGGAAGTGGGCAAAATTCATATGGCTAAAGATTGTTTCCCTAAACATGCAACTGCTTGGGGTTGCAGCTAATGATTGATCTGATTATTTTGACCATAAATGTTTAGTCTGCAAAATGTCAGAAAGTAGTGCGAGCCCAAATTATTATATTCATATTGCTTGTTTTCTCTGACCAACAGTCCAAAACCCAAAGATCCTCATTTTACTTTCGTAAAACACTAAAGCATGCATATTCACAATCAGCCTTTTTGTGCAACTTATACAGTAGCTCGTCTATTGTCTCTTCTTCATCACATCTGCCTCCTCCATTGAGGTTTTTTTCATTCATTTGAAGTTGTGTCCTGTACACTGAGATAAACAACACTAAGGATCATTGATAATATTGCCGTATATCCTTTTTTGCTTCAAGATTTGTGTACGGTTTTAGAAACATTCTACAGGTTTGCTGGTCCAGTCAAGGGGTGCATGTACTCTGGTTGTCTCTACACACTGTTTCTCGCCTCCATCAGCATGGGACATTAAATACTGATGAATGCCTTTTCAGACCTCCAGTGTAAAGTGATTTAGCTTCTTATACTTCCTAGCTCTTCTTAGGGGTGTTGGATAGGAAACATTTTCTTTCCAGCAGCAGCACTGTTTGTTTGTCAGCTTCCTTTTGATTATTTTTCATTTTTTTGCTCTCCCCGGCTGACTGTTTGACTCTGCTTCTTTTGGGTGGCGAGTCTGCAGATCCACTCAGGACACTGCTGAGCTTAGATAACCTAGCATGTTGACGCCCTCAAACCAGCCTGTTTGGTACCCTTGAAATGGTTTTCTATGGTTTTTCCTTACCCATGTTTGTTCGTTCTCCTTTGCGTATCTCTTGTCTCAAACATTTAAATTTCTATACATTTTTTCCCAAATAAATATTAAGGATCAAAGCTTTAAATTGATTTTTGTACAGTCATTGCATACATCATACAAACTTTTTGCTCCATCTTCATTTCCGTCACTTGTGTTACTAACCATATCAATCCAGATGAGATCTGTGACCCTTCACTGGTTTTACTTAAATGCACTTATGTCATAAATAGCAGAAGAGGAATTTAAGGACAAGGTTAAAATAAAGGGGTTTGAATATAAGTAGACCAAATAAATGTTTACAATAATCATTTTTTTTTCTAATCTTTGTCTAATTCTTGTCGTCTTTTTACCATCCAGGTTGCATCCTGTCATGCAGTTCCAGGAGGTCGGCCAGCGTTGGAGCTGACACTGTCAGCAAGCCCAGCCTGCACTGCACCAAAACAGTCCCATCCCTACCAGACCTTCACCTTCCACCGCCCTCTTCTCTCCAGGCACTAACCTTACCCCAGGGGAAGACCGTTCTTCAGACGCCTTGGCTGCTCACTCCCGTCCCAGAAACTGTCCTGTGCTGGCTGCCTCTTTTAACATAAAAGCGATCCCGGGCCTGTATCTGGCTCCTACTACAAGCCAGTCCTCCTGGCTGTTCTTCAGTACCTTATACTGTCTGTCCATCCGCCACTCTGTGACAGTAGTCTTACACCCTGGGCACCTCAGCCTCCTTTATATCATCACTGGCCAACCACAGGCACCAAGTGAGGACAGCAGTCCACCCAGACAAACCCAGCATCTTCCGTCATCATGTCCAGTCGACGGAAGGCCTCCACCCCCTGTATGATCCGACCGGAGCAGACCATGGTGGAGCTGGATGACGAGGCAGAGGAATCAAACGACATGGAGGTACTTTCAGTATGTCTAGCAAGAGCACTCGGTTGAACAATATAAATACATAATTCATACTTTCGAATTTGAAGGATTTGAACTACTCTATATTTTTATATTTTGTAAAATAGTTTTTATAGTTACAAATATACTCCCACGTTATGTCTATGATTGAACTAAAACCCTTTAATATCAAATTATAATTTAATGTTTGAACAATTTCTTGTTCTTTGTAACTTTAAAATGGATTTGTGTATTATACTGCATTTTAATTTGTCATTTTAATTGATCCAAATTCTTCTTGGATACATTACTTGTTTCTGTATATTTCAGTGAATGACTGATTTCAGAAGGATTAATTTCATGAATATGATGCAAACGCAATTAATATATTTGTGTGTTTGGTGTGTACAGGGTTAAAAATACCATTTATAGTTGTGTCCTTTTCATCTGAAAACCGACTTCTTTCTCTATCAGACAACAACAGAGAACCAGACGGAGGAGGGGCTTATGGAAACAGATCTCTCAACAGAGGCAGAGCCTTCTGTGGAATTAGACCTGATGGGCAAGGCCTCGGACCCTCCGTCAGCTCCAGACAAACCAGCAGCCGAGCCCCCAGACCTTTCCAAGCCACAGCGGAGGCAGCAGGGGGGCTATGAGTGTAAATACTGCCCCTTCTCCACACAGAACCTCAACACTTTCAAAGAACATGTCGACGCCAACCACCCTAACGTCATCCTCAACCCCCTGTACCTGTGTGCTGTCTGTAACTTCAACACAAAGAAGTTCGACACCCTGACGGAACACAACGAACGGTGTCACCCAGGGGAGAGCAACTTTAAATTCAAACGCATCAAAATGAACAATCAGACAATCTTGGAACAGACAATAGAGGGCTGCAGTAACAATGCAGTCATTTACAACACTTCCAGTGCCATTTCTGGCAAAGGGGATGAGCTAGGCACTATGCCACTCAGCAAACCCGCCACAGTCAAGATCGGTAAACCAAAAATAATGTCATCGGATAATAAACGGACAGAGTCCCAGATGTGTAAACTGACATCCGATCTGGCCAAGAAACCAATCACAGCGGTCAACGTGAACGGGACGGTCATCATCCCCGAGGCGACTCTACTCAAAGCAGACGGCCTTTCTCACATCATGCCTTCCCTACAGCGGCCTCTAAACTATACCCAGGTAGGACACAGTGGAGGGAGGATATGATTATCTTTTATGTAATATGCCTGTACGCTTTTTTCAGTGTGTAATATTTAGGAGGATCTATTGACAGAAATGCAATATAATATCCAAAACTATGTTTTCAGTGGTGTATAAAGACCTTATGTAAACAACCATTTTGTTTTTATTACCTTAGAATGTGCCATTTGTATTTCTACATACACCGCGGGTCTCCTCACATGGACATCAGCATGTTACGCCGTCATGTAGCTAAAAACGGTCAAACTGTTCTACAGAGCGTGTTTCATGACTACGTTGAATACCTACGAAAAACAAGCAGAAGTAGTAGTCGTAGTAGTCCTCTGGTTTATTAGAAGTAAGAAGAGAAGTGTGCGCTTACATGGGGAGTGGTGAGCGGTGACTGATGGTGACTTCTTGAGGTATTGGAATAATCAGATTCCCCCCCCCTTTGCTTGTCAGCTAAACATGCAAAAATAAGGAACTTGTCTCCAAGGCAAGCATACAATAATACATGAATCATTCATTCATATTTACTTGGGTTCAAATTTAGCTTCTTATTTTTTTTTTCAAGGAAATGATAATTTTCCTTAAATGTTACCTAATTTCATAGTTCTGTTCAGGATCTTCCTAGGACATTGTAAGGAAATTACAGACTCATAAATGTTACCATTTCTGTTTATTAATATCCACCATGCTAAATTTGATGCTTTTGTTATTTTTGGGAACAGAATAGTCATTCAGTCACCATGGCTGTATCATTTCAGGTGCCGAAGATCGCAGTGCCCCTCAACACAACCAAATACAATCCTTCGCTGGATGACAATCTGACACTCATCTCCTCCTTCAACAAATTCCCATACCCAACGCAGGCTGAGCTCTCCTGGCTCACCGCAGCCTCAAAACATCCAGAGGAGCAAATCAAAGTCTGGTTCACCACACAGAGGCTCAAACAGGGCATTAGCTGGTCTCCTGAGGAGGTAGGAATTATAGTAATAATAACATTTCAGGCACTCTTTCAATTCTCTTACCTCAAGTGTGGTTTAGTGCATTTTATCAGGTCTTTTTTTCAAAATCCATAAGCTCAAATAATGCATTGGCTGCTTTCCCAGGCACTAAAAATAATAGTGATAGAAACTGCATTTTATTTGTTTGAAATGTCTTAATTAACGTGCATTAATATTCAAAATACTGAGATATTAAACTGCATATTAAGTTGGCTATGCATTGTCTCATGTTATATCCCTCAAAAGCAAATTATAGTTCAAAGCACAAGTAAGCTAATTGTCTATTGTAAGAACCACTGATCAGGTTGTGGGCTTTTGCTTGATTACTGATCCTTGTTGTTAAATTATACATAATTTTTACTTTTTATTACATCAACAAACAACCAAATAGCAATCTTAAAGACCTGCAAAGTCAATATTAAATTATGGTGAAATTAGTTGTCAGTAGTTGTTGTTGTTGTTTTTGTAAATAAACAATTACTGCAGATAATAACTCTAATTGTTAAATAGTTATAATTTTTGTTATAATTGTATCCAAAATTGCAGCTTGGCAGTCATACCTACAGATACGAGACATAAAGGTGATGTCTTACTTATTACCATAAGTCGTATTTTCTTTCTACGACAGGTGGAAGAAGCGAGGAAGAAAATGTTCAACGGCACAATCTCCTCCGTGCCTCAGACCTTCACCGTGGTAGCACCTCAGCTCAACTCCCAGTCGTCCACCCACCCGTCTACCCCCAATACAGCCTCCAAACACATGCAGACGGCAGCTTCTGTCCTGCAGTCCCTCCCCTGTCAGCTCCTGGGACAGACCAGCCTGGTGCTCACTCCTGTAGCTAACGGCTCCACTGTCACGTGCGCACCGCTGGCACTCACCGTGGCTAACCAGGTATAAAACATGGGGCAGAAATGAAACAAGTTAAAGAAGTATTTATCCAACTGTGGGTCACAGCATTGGCAAGGGCAGAGAGTTGGCAAGAAGGTGGCTAGTTTGAATCTCAGTCCCATCTAGTGTAATATTAACGGGTAGAGTCTGAACAAATCTCACCTCTCCTGATGTGAATTTTGATGTAGAATGGTGAACAGTTTGCTAGTGAAGTATGGCAGACGAATTACACAAATTCAATAAATTGTGAGAAAACATCAATTCATGAAAAAATGTTCATGCGACATGCTTGATTTCTCTTGATTATCTGATGTAAGGTAGTCAAACTTTCCACCATGTTCATCACAGGTGGCACAGTCGCTCAAACGACCCCTGGCCTCTCCTGTGGTCGCTGCGGAGAGTAAGCGACCCTCCATCATTCAAACCATCTCCGCGCCCATGGTCACATCCAAACTGGTTTCACCCAAGATGCTGAGTTTCACCGTTGACCCCAATAAAACAGCTGAGCAGCTATCAGTACTGAGGTCCAGCTACACACAGTGTCCTTTTCCTGAGGAAGATGAGGTAAGAATAAGTGAGTGAAATGACATTTTTTTTGTGCCATGCCTTATTAGGTCAAAATTAATTTTAGGGATTTTTGGCATTGACATTTTTGTAGCAGCTTTTACTATCTAATTTAGTCATTTTCTATTTAATCATATTAAATTTTTTATCTTAAACACACTACTGTCACAGATAAAAATAAATCTTTTCATTTCATGTTGATAGATCTACAGGCTGATAGAGACCACTGGGCTCTCCAGAGGAGAGATAAAGAAGTGGTTCAGTGAACAGAGGCTCCTTAATCTCAAAGGTATGTGGTGTGATCAGTGCCACACATCTAAAATGATAAAACACCCCGACTGTGATTAATCATAAGTCTCTTTGTAGGGTTTAAAGCTTATTTTGGTTCTCAGAGGTGGGTTTTAATTGCTAAAAACAGAGCATAGTTAGAAAGCAAGTCGGTAATCAATAATGATTTGTAAGCACTGTTTGTGCTGTGTAAAGTCTCTTCTCTCTGTGTATGTCTCTCTTGAAGGCGTGCCTCCACCTCCAGTGCTGGTGAAAGCAGAGGTGTCACCAGCACCCAGAGATGGTCCTGTAAAGAAAGCAGTCCCCAGCCAGTTTCCCCTGCTGGAGAGGGTGAAGGGGAAATCATCAGAGCAGCTGAAGGCGCTGGAGGAGAGCTTCCAGAGAAGCAGCTCTCCAACAGAAGCAGATCTAGGTACAGCCTTCTTACAAGCAGATCTACTTTTTCGCAAAACTCTGGTCACAGTTTGGTGTTTGCCTCCTTCGTATTTTGGTTCGTAGGATATAACACGTAAGAGAGGTGGAAGAGGGGGGCAAGCATTAAAGTCTCCCTTGATTCTGGGTTTTCCAATGAGGTAGAAGGAGTAGATGTAATTTTAGAAATCTTTGAAGAGTAATTTGTGTCTGATATGGTTTTTCCACATTACTTTGTTATTGATTTATCTTTGAAGAAAAAGCGATATCAAGGGCTGTGGCAATTTTGAAGTAATCAGTTAAAAGACAACATCATATAATTTGTAAAATACAGATTAGCACTAAAATATATCTCTGTTCACATTCTGTGGTTTTAATTTGTACCAGCGGGAAGTAATAGAACTTTAGACATACGTTGTACATAATGCCCGAATGTCATTTTCTGAGCTTTGCTCAACATTAGTGTTATGCCGATTGTTTAAACGTCTGTTGAAGTCATTTCATGAGCTACAGCTATATATATCATAGATGGAAGCAAAACAGCAAAAAAGGAAATACCCAATAAGTCCCGGCAATGACATCAGTGAGTGAGAATCAGATGGGGCAGAGGTGTGAGCGTGAGATCCTTTATTCTCATAGCATAGGCTAACTGAAACAGAAAGTTATTATTACCAAAACTAGTAGACCCAAGCACGTGACTAAGAGACGGAGGACTTAGGTAAAAGAGGGATATTATGTTTAGTGCTGTTTATCGAAGGGATCGGATATTGAGCCAGGGAGGAGCAAGTTAGATTGGAAGATTAGGTGTGTACCAAACTGGGATGGTGGCTGCTGTGCAGAGCAGGGGGAAAGCTGTAGCTGAGAGTCCAGAGTGTGGGAAACTAAGCAGGTCCGGAGTAGAATAAGGGAATAGTTCAGCCTGGTGGGGATCCTGGGCGAGCAGACTGGGTTAACGCTATTTCCAGTAGCAGGACTAAAACAACACGTTATTATGAAAAATGCACTTTAAACTTTTATTATAGTCAACTACTCTTCTATAATAGGCCTAATATAATTATTTAAATGTGTTCATTATGTTGTTGTAGCCTACAGTTTACTGATTAGGCTATTTCAATGTTTTGATCTGTAGGCTAATGAAATTAAGCAATTATTATAAAATTATTAAACACCATAACTGCCACACTGCTGTTGTTATCGCTCAGTTTAAAGTGCTCCCACACAGGTGAGGGCTTTGCTTTGTTTTCCCTTTGATGTGAACTGGAGCGTTACGTTCACTGCTGTGAGCGGAGGTCAGGCGTGGGGGGGGGGCCTCAATATTCAAATCTCAGAATTAGAAATCAAATGTGTACCCAACGATCGAATATTCGGGTCGAGCCCTACATAATATTTATTCATTTTCAAGTTCAATTTGTCTTGAACACTATGTGCTACATATATGGTTTTATATGTACCATGTGAACAACGTCAAAGATCAAAATGACTTAAAACATTAACCGCTTCAGTTAAGAATTACTAAATGTGTTGAAAACCACTGCCATGTACTGGATGCTTATCTGTACATTCAAACAAGTGTTACTTTACTTTACTTACTTACTTACTTCCTGGTGGTCTCCGCTCTAGACCTAAATGCCTATGTTTGATGGGGGCACATTATATTTGGCTACAGAAACACAAGACAGCCCTCCTGCAGGCTCGTAGCTAATGAAGCACAAAATTGGTTTGTCAGCCATATCTATTTTTAGGCTCAGTTCACATTCTGAATTCCAGAGTAGATATATATTATAGAGTTTTTAAACTATGTAGTAAAAACTTTGTGACTGCAGTAGGATACACTGGGTGAGGGTCAGCTGGTCTAATTAGCAACGGGTTGTCAATTTCAATATTCTCACTCTGTAACTTGGACGTTAAAATTACTTAAAGAAGTCCAGTCGTGTTTTCATCTATTTATACTAGTTCACAGCATGTGACTGAATTTTCGTTCACCCCAAAGGAGCAGCAGGCCCGTCTCTGGTGGGTGCCTGCGTGACAGGAATAGCAGAAATGTTTTTAATGAGTCCATTTTTAAGTCCCCTGGAGAGGCTGAATTCCCAGGTTTACAAAAAAAATGATCTGATCCACTGAACTCTGTTCTGCTGCAGACCAGCTAGCCCAGGAGACCAGGCTGTCCAAGACGGAGGTGGACTGTTGGTTTTTAGAGCGCAGGGGGCTGAGGGACAACATGGAGAAGGCTTTACTCACCATGGCTTCAAAGAACACAGAGGACAGAGTAGACCGGCCGGGAGCGCTGCTGAACGGGGCTTCTCATCGGGAGCAGGACGGGAAACCTCTACGCTCCTCTCCTCGTCCGCCTGTCTTCTCCTCTTCCTCCTCTTCCTCCTCCTCCTCCCCTCCTGTGCTCGCAGCCTCCTCCCCTCATCCACCAAACCTCTCCTGCTCGGCATCACCTCCCATCCTCACTTCGTCTTCTTCCTCTTCTCCCTACCCTCCCATCCTGTCGGCCTCCACGAGCCCGGCTCCCATCACCAGCCGCTCCCTCACCCTCCTCAGAGAGGTAAAAAAACCTAAAATAAAATAAAAAAGCAAAAACATGTCAACATAACGGCTGACTAGATGACAGTGTATTAAAATATGACACAAGTTAGAACTTGAATGTACTGAAGACGGGCTACTTAATCATGACATTAATTAGTTGTGACTGTAAAGAGATTAGTTGATGAGATGGCACATTTTTTAATACAATCTGAAGTGAGATGTTTTTTAAAATGGATTTATCTTGAGAAGGTACTGTCCTGGTACTTCAGGAAAAGCTGTGCGACTGACACTTGATGATGAGATTTGTTGATAGTTGAATATTAGAAGGTGGAATAGACAGCAGGTGACTACAAGGTCAGATCTGACAAACTAAAGAGAAGGCACTTGAGTAGTGTTGTGTCTAGACAACAGCACTATCCCATAGGATTACAGGGCCTATAAATGGAACATATATCCATGAGACATCTCTTGAACAGCAACAGTACTTTTTTTTGTTATGAACACATTAAACAAACACCGGCTGTCAGTTAATGATGACCCACATATTTCAACTGCATTTAAATATTTATTTAAGTATCACCTAAACCCACATAGTACATTATGTTAAATCTGTAGGATTTTAAACAAAATTCTCAACCGACTTGCTAAATATGACTATGACTAAATGGCTATGTCAACTGGGTGAGGATAGGTAGGAATAAATTACATAAAGCATTTTTAAACATGACAAAGACAGGGTTCCCACGGCTCCTTAAAAAGTTGTAAAAGGTCTTAAAATAAAATCTGGGAAATTAAGGTCTTAAATTTACCCTAAATTTTCTGTAGGTATTAAATTTGCCGATGGTGCGTTTAAGGCTGGTCACCTAAAACGCCTAATTAGCGTGTATTTGTATGATTTTTATAAAAAAAAAAATTTTGACATTGCATTGTACTTGACAATGTGAGACCCTGCCATTAATATAACTTTTATGTTACGTTTCTGTTAGCTGCAGACGTCTGGCTGCATGTCATATTTCATTGTCAGTCATGGCTGCAAGATTGGGAAACGCAAGTTTAAGTTAAAGTGGTTTGAGGAAGATCCGATTGTTCTAGCTCATACAACTGTATATCACATCCTCCTTTCATTTGCGCAGGTCCAAAAGATAATCTGTAACTACAGATTAAAATAGCTTTCTAAAGTGTCTCTTTTCACCCTGATAAGTTTTCCTATTATCCATGTTTACCCCTCTCTTTGGCAATGCGCCTATGTATTTGCTCAGCCGCAAAGTTAAAGTGAAACTTAAGTTCTGTCCGGCATCGTTTTCTTCCTACCTTTCTTTATAATGTGTAAGCTACTCTTTTCTGTTATTTTAATAGTTTTATATTGAGTTTAACATATCAGTGCATGAGTTAGAAAGTGATATGGCCAAAAATGTTAAATGATTAAAAACTTCACCATAAATGTCAAATCTTTATTTTTATTATTATAAGTTTAAAGGCTGATTTTTGCTCCTGAGAGAAAGTTGAAGAAACCAGATAGTTAATTGTGTTTTCTTAATGGTCAGAACATGACAAACACGTTCATGATTCAAATGAATTAAATCAAATATTTATTGAACATTTCTTATATTGTTATTGAGAAGAATTGTATCACGATGATTATTCTTTTATTGTCCAGCCATAGTTCACATTCATAAACGGACACGATCAGTTCACCAAAAACATCAGCACGATCAATAATTGGCACTGTTTGAGCATGTTTATGCATAACACAGAATGGACACACTGGCTAGCCACCTGTCTGTGCTGTCAGACTTTTGGATTTTATTTGCCGAAGACTGCGACCGGTACATATTTCTCCCCAAGTAGTTTGTGTGTATGTGATTGAAAATGCATTTGCGTCCATGTGATCATGGTGTCCCTGACCACCTCCAGAGGCCGTTTTGCTGATTGGACCACAATCTGCCCTCAGGCTGTACTTATGCACAGCATTGTTTTAAGCTAAATGCTAACATGTTCTCAATGACAAAGCTAACATGCTGATGTTTTAGCAGGTATAATGTTAACCATGTTTTCTATCATAGTTTAGCATATTTACAGGTGGTGGAAGTATTTTGATCCTTTACTTTAATAAAAATAGCAATGCTGCAGTATAAAAATACTCCATTACAAGTAAAAGTCCTTCATTGAAAATGTCACATGTATTATTAGCAAAATGCAGTGTGCTGTATTTCTTTGATACCTCTTCTCTACCATTGCTCAAAATAATTCATGCATCACCTAATTTTCCCATGCCAATACATGAAAATCAAAAAATACGTAAAATTTTGCAACATTTTAATTTTGTGCAAAGTTTCGTGAATTTTCGAGCATAATTTAGGCCACCAAAAATGCAATTAATTGCATGAAATAATAATTCCTTGCATTTCAATAGGGTCCTATAGGCATGTTTCATGCTCGGGCCCTAACGACCCCATAATTGTGTAAGTAGATTTTGACAGTATATAACTGCATTATATACTATTAGGTAGTTTAATCCGTAACAGGCCATTGTATTTTATAAACTGATTGTATGTTTTGTGTGTGAAATCTTTTTCTGTAAAGTAACCAGTAGCTAAAGCAGCCAAATAAACATAGGAGTATAAAGTACAATATTTCCCTCTAAATTGCAGTATACAATTACAAGTATAATGTACCTCAAATTTTACTTAAGTACAGGTCTCGTTTGAGTAAATGTACTTAAATTCCACCACTGAGCTTGATAACATGCTAGCATTTGCTAATTAGCACTTGTGCAGGTGAGGCTGATATCATTAGTTTTGTAGGTATGTGGTCATAAACCAAGTGTTGGACAAATTGGAAAATTTTGACCTGATGATGATGCTAGAAAAGAAGTCCACGGATCAACAAAGTTAGAAGACAGAAAAGTCAGAGGCTTACCAAAGTCAAGAGGAGTCAGAATCCATCCATCCAGTCGCTGTAGAGAGATTTCAGTCTGGATCAAAGTGGTGAATCAACCAACATTGCCGTCCCTAGAGCCACGGGGCTAGCATGGCTAAAAGAAAGTACTTATGAAATTGTACACTTCACATCTCCTATTGTTGATTAGTTATTAGTGCATATTTTATTCATGCATGCTTGCAAAAGGCTCCCAGATATGTGCCCTTTTATTGAAAAGCAAGGCACAAACTACCTTTATTTTCCCCAGTTGCGGATTTTTGAATTCAGAGCTTTGTGTGTTCATTACACAGGCTCAATACTGCATTTTGTTTTGAATTATATGTGTTTTTAATGGTGTAAAATGTGTTACATAATCTGTCTTGACAGATGTTCTGTCGGACACAGTGGCCATCTCCTGAAGAGTACAGCCAGCTGGAGGTCCAAACAAGTCTAGGACGAACCGACATTGTCCGCTGGTTCAAAGACCACCGCTCGGCACTGAAGAACGGAGAATCTCTGGACTGGATGGAAGAAAACCAGAATCTTGCAGAGCAACAGAAAGCAGGCCAAGAACAGAACGGCCAGAGTTCTGAGAAAAACCAGAGTGTTTCCTTGGAAGTCAAGGCTGTGAAAGGCAAGTTTTGGAGGAGAACATGGAGTTTGATTTTGTTTTTCCTCTTAATATAATTTTGCAAAGTATTTACACGCTTGTGTTTTCTCTGTTGTGCACATTTGTAATTCTACAGTTGTTGGTGCAGTGGAGGAGGCTGGTGAGAACACAGCAGCAGCTACAGAGCACTCCCAGCTGTCTGACCAAGACAAAGTCCTGTGGTTGACTGACAGATTAGCCCCCAGTGTTACGGACCTGAGCCAGACCAGATCGGACCAGACCGGCTCTAGCACTTCTGACAAAGGGAGGTGGGTGGAGAGAGGGAAACATTTATTTTTATCCTATATTTACTTTATGGTGCGAGATTTATCATATTCGTTATAAAGAAAATAAGATATGACTGTTAATATTAGAGGAATATCTGAGTAGTTATTTTATTTTTTTGTGAAAACAGTCTAAAAATACAGCGCCGTACAGTATGGGCAATCATAATTTGTGGTTGTTGAATTATTTGCACTTGGCATTTGTTGCGTCAACTAGATTTTCATGTATGCTTTATTGCTTTTTTATTTTCATATTGAACAGTTCTCTGAAAAATGTTCCTTTGATTCTAGTTCCCAGAAGAAGTCTGTTTGTGTTTAAACTTCGTCTCTGTTTCTAGGTGGGTAAAGGTGACCGTGGCAGTGGGAGAGGAGAGTGGTGAAGGAGTGGAAAGACAGAGGCTGGCAACAGACACTGATGTCCTGACCTTGGAGCAACCTGGCAGGGTCACTGGTTGATGGTAGGTTAAACTGGTGAAATTTCCTTCCAAAGAAAACTAGTACAGATGCTGCCATCTAGAAATGCTGGCTTGACTGTGACAGGGCCCATGCAGATCTGTGGCAGATTCCCCGCTGGCTCCCTGCTGGATCCTTGGCTGAAATTAAATCCCCCCTCAATGATGTAGTGAATGTAGCCCCGACTCGTTACTCCCTTAAGCACCATGTGTGGAAACCAGTTGCTATGGGAGCTGTAAGAGTTTACTGCCATCAGACTGCTGTGACCACTTTACTTCATGTTTGCCCATTGCCAGTGGACATTTTCATTGAGCCACTACGCCTGAGATCAGCTGTTCTTATCATATTTGATGTCAATGGGGGGAGTGTGCTCCCCAAACAGAGCATACTTTCAGTGAAGCACTTGTTATTATCGAACCAGAAGGTTGTTAAATATTATGCTGAAGCTTTTTGTCAAACATTGATGCAGATATTGTTTTTTAGCTAAACTAATGTGTAGGTTACTGTTCAAATGTAGAGAGCAAGCAAGTGAGAAGGCTGAAAGAGACAGTAGTTCTGATTATACCTTCTATTCTGTGCCATGAAAGCACCAAAGATTTATTAAAGACTAGAAAAGCATTAGACATTGATAAACTGGATGTTCAATATATTGGGGATATTCACTTTAATTAATTTATTTTTCCACAAAGAACATTGATGAAAAAATCCAGCCATCCATTTAAAAAGCATTCTTTTTTTGGTTCCTGTTTGGCCTTTTTATGGCATTTTTAAAGGTTACAAGGCTAATATCTTATTGCCGGTTTACATGAGACATGGACATGGAGGAGGTGCGCAGTGGGTTTATCACAGAACAGGTGCCTCTGTGGCTGAAAAGAACATTGATGGAAGTGAAACAAAACAGTTGAGTTTTAGATCGTAAAACCAAAACAATTTGCTGTAAGATGCTAAAATGCCCCATTGAGCCATAGGGATCTGCAGAGTCCAGGGACAATTGTGGGTTTTATGAGCAACTGTTTTCAGATAACGCAGTTATTTGACCTGTTGTTAATATAAAACTACAGATTACTGTCTCAAATGAAGATTTGAATACCTCTGTACCAATCACAAAATGGTTGTGGGTCAAACCAATAAGACAAGTAGGACATGGCTGCTCTGGTTCTGTAGGCTATGGTGTTCCCCTGCCTTTCTCTCAATGCATGCTGGGATATGTTCCAGCCCTGAACAGGAATAACTATATAGTAGCAATAGAGGATGGATGGATGGAGGTTGAAGATGGAGTTTGAAAGCTTCAATTAGCTACTCGGCTTGAATAAATAAATAGATAGACAAATGGTGAACTGTTCCTTTAAAGATGCCACAGCTGCAGGCTCCCCAGGAAGTTATTAGGGTGTAATTACCTCTGATTGGTCTTTCAGAAAGATGGCATGCTGAGGTGGCAGGATGATATTTGGACCACACCATCATTAGCATCGAAGACATACAGACAGACACACACACAGCGATTACACATCGTTACTGTCACAGGAAGGCAGAACAAAGGGTGCAAATGGTGTTTCATTTTAGTTCTTTTTTAGAATAATTTGCACTTTTGTAGCCAATAAAGCTTTGTTTTCACTTACCATCTTTTTGGCACTTGATTATTTCTAAAATTACCATAAAACAAGTATTTTAAATTTAATTCTGGAAAGAAGATTAATTAAACATTTCATTAGAACACAGGAGGCAATACTTAAAATGTGTAAAGAAGTGTTTGTTTCTCAGTTCCTGTCTCGGTCCTCTTCCGTTCCAGGCAAATCATTGACTGCTGAGTCGACGGCCATCATACGACAGCTCAAGGTGACCAAATGTGGAACCAGTAATGTCATCACAAAGCGCCAGGGACTTTGGAGTTCCACTGTTAAAGCACTGATAGGTGTGGTGCGGTGCAGATGCTGACATTAAGAGGAGTGCCAAAGCTGGACTTGATGCATTTTTCTTGCTACTACTACACTTTTTTTTTTGTTTGTTTGTTGTGTTTTTCTTTTTTTTTTTTTTTTAAAGAAGCACCCTTGTAAATATTTTTCTGTATTAGAAAAAAAGTTTGTACAGTTGTACTGGGAGGGCAGGTTTTGTTACATTTTTTAAAAAGAAAATCTTGACTGGTGCCCCCAAAACCTGGAATGTTCTCTTGTTGTTTTAAGATCAAAGTGTATGATAGTCTCTTATTCGCTAATAATCAGTCCTATTTTTTTGAAAATCAAAACCTGCGCACTACCCATTATGGGTAGTGTTTGATGGCACTTGCATATTTCCCCGTGGTAGTGATGGGTTATTTACACGGTAGGCCACTTCAGCTCAAACTGTTGGGAAAATATTTCCTTTTCCCCTGCAGTGTCACCCTGACTCGCCCCTCATAGAATTACGCAGGTGAAGGTGGAAATTACTCAAAAGTGTGAGATGGGCAGTTAAGAGGAGCGACTGTTTTGGGTAATCTGAACACAGCTGCAGCCTCAATGCTGAAAGGTCAGTCACTAAATGAACATAGTCACATGGGCAAGACAAACCACATTACGGTGAATGAATGAATGCACTATACGTACTTCTAGTATCTTTTCTAATCAGCCGGTTCTTGCATCAGTATCTGAGGCATGTAAGGTGTAAACAGTACAAAATGTTCCTTTTCCTGATTGGAAATGATTAATCACATAGGAGAGAGTGGGGTGTCTGTTTGACCGCACCATGCTGCCTTTTTCAGCTCTCTTATCTGACATTTGCTGTCTGCCTCAGACCTGGGTACAGTACAAACTGGTATTGATGACTTCGGTTTATCACTTCTTTGTTTTAAAAACTTAAAATATTCTTGACTGAAGTTACATTTTGGGGAACGTGTTCCAAGCATGATAAAATAACTGAAGCTCCATTTATTTGAGCCATTTCAGATATCCATTTTGCTCAGCTGTGATCTGTGAACACACCTCTTCTCTCTAGACTTTCTGGCTTTTAGAAGGATCTTCTATTTAAAGCAGGATTGTGTTGAGTTGATTTCAGTACCATCAGTTCAGAACCTAAAGAATCTGCGAGTCAGAGATAAATGATCAAACTTGAGCTAAGTTTCTGAAAAACAGCCAAAGCTGTCATGAACTGCTTGCATGTGCTTCAACAATTTTCAGTTTTAAAATCTCATTATGATTTAAAGGGATATCTGTGATCTTTATGGCTCAAATAGCTCAAAGTGCTTGCAATATCTGTGCAAGCAAAAAAAATAAAAATTAAGTTGAACTGTCATTTAAAACTGGTTTGAACAGCAGGTGTATGGCTGTTTCCTGGCTGAATGTCTGTTGCTGCTGCTTTAGTTCCATGTTCAGATAAGTATCTGGGATACCGTACATTTGGTTGGCTAGCGCGGTAAAGCCGCTTGCATTTTCATTTTCTACTTTTAAGTCTGCTGTAAGTCAATAAATACACAACCAACTCTAAAACTGTCTTGGTCTACAATTGTATGCTTCAAACATCTGAGTTTGGAGAAGGTAGCATTACTCGTCTACATCAGTTCAAAGTTATTTTGTGCGCACGTTAAACGGACAGAAACCCAGTGTACACAGGCTTGTCAGATCACCATAACTTTGTACAACAGCTGGGTTTGGTTGAACCTGACGGGGTCTTGTTCACATCTTTTGAAGTGGCGCATTTACTAGAGCCTTTTTTTTTAATCAAACACTCTTAAGCAGCACCCATAAATTCCATCTCACAATTTGTTAGTCAAGAGTCCCTAATAGGACTTGATGTTGACCATGAAAACATGTTAGTGCAAAACACTGTACATCTTTGGGGTCATTGAACACTTAAGTCTGTTGCTATTTGCAGATTAAATGTCAAAACATATTAGTGCCAGTAGAACATCATAACAAAAACCTTCCCTGTTTCCATCAACCTGCCGACTATACAAATTATCGAAGGTTGCATATACAATGTGAACAAGGGGTCCACACTCATGTAATAGCTTTTACTATGCTTGATTTCATAGCAGCCTCATGGATGAAACTGTCAATTTAAGATTGAGCAACACAACGTCCAGGAGCTTATCTAAGATGTCTTTCCCAAAGGCTTCGGAATTCTTTATCTGAGCTGCATATAGGCGACCGTGCATGTTTATTTTATACTTGTATGTTGTACGTTTACATTTGTCGAACCCTACCCGCTTGACGTGCATGTCTGCGTAATGCGTAATTTCTTCCCGTTACCAGCTTTCGGTGTTTGCGTGTATCTTCAGAGCAGCATAGTTCTAGCTTTATGTACATATTGTTCAAATGCACTTTGAACATCCAAAATTGAAAATTTGCATAAAAACACATGAAGTGCAATAAACTGGAGAACATTGCTACATATTGTCTATAAAGCTGAAACAATTAGTCACTGAATCAACTGACAAAAATAAAGCACCTAAACTAGCCTAGTTTGATAAGGAGCAAGCACAAATGTAAAACATTTCCCATTTCCGACTTCGAAAGTGTGAGGAGTAGCAGCTTTGTCATAGTAAAATTAGTATTTAATATTTTGGACTATTGTCAAACCAAACAAGGAAAGCATTTTTCACCATTTTCTGACATTTATAGAATAAATGGTTTATCAGAAATAGAATTGGCAAATTCATTGATCATGAGAATATTAGTGTCAGCCCTGACTGAATATTGTACATATAGTCACAGTGATTCTCAACCAGCCACACTGGTACATAAATAGCTGCGCTCTCCTGACCCGAGAGAATAAAAGGTTTTATCCAAGTGTTGCCTCTGTGTAGCGTTAAGGAAACATGGATGTTACACAGATAACTACTCAGACTCGCTCATCCTTTCAATAAACAATTGTTATATTTACAAACAAAAAAAAGCAGAATCCCATCATCGCCTCATTTTGGTTAAGATCAGATCTTAAGACAGAGGAAGATCAAGTCTGTGCCACAGAGGCTTAAAAAACATTTTACAACCATGTAAATTCCGACCTGGAAACAGCGCTCTCTAAATAGCTTTGCTCATGTTCGGCTGAGAGCACACTGCCAGTGCATTGGTAATTACAATGTAATCTGATATGGCATCACAGAGAGGACAGAAACAGGGTGCTGGTGTGCAGCTGCAACATCTCTTGTCGTGACAGTCCGGGGGGGCATTGGAGGACAGAAAGGAAGAAGAAAAGGGGAGGGGAGATCAAGAATGATAACATAAAAAAAAAAATCTATTTATTCATATTTTCTTCTGCTTCACATGGACACATCCGCAGTAGTAGTAATAGTACAGCTGGCTTTACTTGGTGAATTGAGCCTATAGCCGGAGTCTGAGTCCTGCTGTGCGGCGCCGTCTTGGTTAAAATGCATGTTTCCTCAAATTTCATCCTGTTGTATCTTTTAAAACTAAACATGATTTTGAATCACATTAGAAGTCTTAAGGTCCTCCCCCCAAAAAAACAGGAAAGAACATGAAAAAGCAAGCATTTTAACCTGAAACATCAGCTGCACAGCCATTTGTTATTGGGAGCAAAGGGAGGGGCGTAGCTCTCTCTCCTCTTGTCTCCGCTCATTCACCCCCCAGACGGTTGCCTTGGCCCCAGTTGTGACGGCCTCCTGCTGCCGGCTCCTGGGCAGCTGGTCTCCTGCTGGGAGGGACTCCAAAGCCCGACACCCCTCCCCTCCTGTTAGGGAAGAACCGATACCTGGAGAGAGGAGAGAGATGTGCAAAGGGATGAGCGGTTAGGTGTTAAAACATGAGCCATCAAACACTACTTTGCAAGCACGTTATCAAACAACAATTCCTAGAAATCTCAGTGGCAGGGTTGTAGTTTATTTTTTTAAATTAAAGGTCCCATTTTATGCTCATTTTCAGGTTCGTACTTTTATTTTGGAAATGTTTACATGCTTTAATGTTCAAAAATGTATGTTTTTCCTTATACTGTCCATTGCTTCAGCACCTCTATTTACCCTCTGATTTTCAGTGGGTGGGGCTACGCTGAAGGTCGTCATACATTAAACAGATCCAAACTGAAACGCCGTTTTTACACACACACACACACACACACACACACACACTCTCTCTAAGACTGAGTAGGAGAAAAACAGGATGATTTTTTTTCTTATAGTTTGGGGGACTTTAAACATAACAGGGACACATATTTAGATTATATTTACAGTAATTTTAACAAATAAGTCATAACTAACTAGTTTCCCCTCCTGGGATCATTTAAGATTTACTTAAGTATCTAAAATATTTTGGAAGTGAAACCAAAAGTGAATGCAAGTCCTTGTTAATTTCTTTGTTAAAGTAAACCATACAGAGTTTTTAGGTAATAATCCTAACTTTAATTTATGTTTTTGTCTTGCAAACAAGTGGTTTAGGTAATACAGTTGCCCCGTGCACTCTTTTAAAGCATGCCTGTGTAACTTTAAACAGCGGCCACAGGTAAACAATGGTGAATCCTAACACATGCCGTTACAGCAGTGCAATTGTAATACATTAAAATATATATCTTTGCATTAGCTAATCCATAATAAGCTACTGGCTGGTCACGCCAGACAGTAAGCCTGTAGCAGAAAAAAGCCCGAGTGTGTTGCTGTGAGTAAGGCTGCACGTCATTCCTTAAAATGTGTTATTTCTTCATTCGAAAGTGACATAGTCTTGCTTTTAAAACTGTGTTTAGCACACCCTCAACATCCTCAAATCTCAGCAATGAAGTTGAGGGGGTGGGCAAAGGCCAAAACTCCAAAATGAAACCCAGATTGGGGGGGAAAATAAACTTACAAGAACTCTGGTGTGGTGAGGAAGGAGCGTCCTCCCAGGTCCATGGGGTATTTGAACATGAGGAAGAAGTAGAGGTGACCCACCAGGTTCCCTGTCAGTTCATTTACAAACCTGCACAGTTACAGCAAAGAGAAGAAGATGAATCGAACTGTACAGAAACAACATTACACAGTGCTGTTGCAACACCATCAGTTTAAACGCTTAAACATACCACATAAGACAGCTTATTAGACTATTCCCAGAGACCCTTTCTTATTAATTTAAAGACTTTGCATTTATAGGACAGTTTAAATTACAACTATTAAACAGCATCTTTGATTGAACTAATTAAAAACAGTTACTTACGAGCCTCCAATGATAAAGTTGAAGGCCAGGATGACCCAAGGTAGATAATGTGCCTAGAACAGAGCAGAGCATGAAGAATATCATTAATGACGTCCATGTTAAGTAATAAGAAGGTTTCACATTCAGGAAGTACATATTATGTGGAATAATGATCACATGATAACAGGACGGGTATGTTCTGATATTACTGTGAAACAGTCTAATCTAGTCTCAAGCTGAACGAGTGCTTGTGATGAAACATGAGGTACCTTGAATCGTGTTCCGAACCAGAAGGAAACAATCATGTCTTTGTTGAACTGAGCCCAGACGTAGAGTACCGACATGATCAGCGGGATCATCAGCAGCTGATAACAACAACACAGACAAACTGAGGACTTATTATGAAAAGCCGGTCTTGAATGAGGCTAACAAACTGAACCAGGATTTCATAAAGCTGACACGAAGTCATGTCTGGTTTAAGAACTGCCAGATTTTGACCCAAGTAGTATGTAATGATTCTTGCTATTGTATGTGCTTAAATTATTTGTACAAGACATTTACAAAGCAGCATGACAAGTTTCACAAATCAAATAGGACTCTAGCAAGCCAAGTGCTTAATTTTTTTGTATTTTTAAAAGGGGCAGACATTTAAAATGGTGAAAATGGCACCTTATAAGCAAAGACTTCAGTGAATTTAGAAGCACAACTGTTGACGGGATATTGTGCATATACTTAAGATTTAAAATAACATGGGCGAAATTTGAAGTATGCAATAAATGCAGCCCATGTCAAATGTGGCAGATTTAAGCATGCACGTCTAAATTGCTGCATGTTCACAGGAGTATGGGGGAACCATTAGTTTTAGTTTGAGGCAGATTGACTGTAGCACTGGTGAAACCTGAGGTGAAGCTAAACATGAAAACTAGCTAAATAAGCCTGATTTAGGGAATAGTTCAACATTTTGTTAAAAAAGAACGCCATTCGATTCCTGGCAGAGTTAACGTTAGCTAATGCTACATGAGAAGATTGATACCACTCTCCTTGCACAGAGTGGTAACGATCTTCTCATCCTGCTATCGGCAAGAAAGTGAGTGAGCGCATTTCCTAAAAATGTCAAACTTTTCCTTTAAGTAAGCCAAGTTTAAGTGGTCGTTTTGCATTATGAAACACTCCTTAGATCTCAACTGCAAACAATTAATATAAGCTTTATATACAGTACACATTGCTCATGATTTCATGTGGTGGTATAAATATAGAGAGGAGGATTCTCACCCGCATGTTCATCAGCAGCCCAACTATCTGCAGCTAGAGTCAAGGACAACAACCTCGTGGCTCAATACAATGACAGCTGGAGCCTTAAGATTAGAGCAGCTGGGGACTGGAAGGTTTCCAGTTCAAAAGTCTCACGCCACCTGACTGTGACCCACCGCTTCTGCCTCTTCCCCTTTGAGCAAGGCATCTGACATTGGCAGCTCAGACCTCGCCTAACCTCCCTCACCTCACTTTTGTTTTTCTTTTACCCATTCCCGCAAATCACCTGTGGGGACAACAACTGAACACTTGGTTGCACACAGGTTTAAGAAGAACAGGAGTTTGCCCAAATTAATCTTATAAAACAAGAGATGTCTAAAAAGTCAGACAAGATTACAATCAGAGCTAAACTCCTGACAAAACGACACTGTGTCAAGATGTGGGCCGGGCTGTACTGCTGGTGCTGCATGTGACCTAGATTAGGTTTCTCTGCTCTGCAGGGGTAGACTGACACTGGGCCACTGGCACAGAGCCACCCTGACATGGCACAGTGCTGCAGAGAGAGAGCTGGGTACAGAAAAGAAAGCAGCAGAGAGTTAGAATCCCCGGGGGAGTGGAAACAGGCTAACAGGGATGTAACCTTGGAAGTTGAAGGAGTGATTTACTGTAGGTAGATAGTAATTTATCATATAAAATTGAAGGTTTTGAAGGGTTTTGTATTTTATGATGCCAGTGAAAGGATACAACAATGCATATCCAGTTGAAGAAGAGCATGAAGATGTAGTCCGCAGGTCTGCTATCAAACGCCCCTGAAAAAACAACACCAAGGAAAAGATTAGTATGACAAAAAGACAATTCAGTGTTTGTGACTGTGTGTGTGTAGTCTCACCTGTCTCAAGCCGAGTGGAGTAGTGGTAGAGGAAGTACAGGTTGACCATGTACAAAAACCCAGTATTAGGGGTTATTGGGAAATATAGGGTGGCTGTCACCGGTCTCCAGAGCTGAAACAACCAGAAGAGACATTAGTCTAACACAAATGTAAAAAAGACATCAAAATAGTGTTTGTTCGCAGATCCAGACTTTCAAGGCTGTGCTTGTGACACACATGGATTCTCGTGTGGATTGTAAATGATAACTTCTAAACACCAAAGAAGCGTTCCTCTGCAGAGCCTGTTAACTCACAATTAGATCCAAAGATTTTAGTTTGATGGCAACAGACGTGAGATCAATACAGCATTTAATGAGAGATGACTCGAGGGGAGATGAGCATTTTCTGTGTTAAATTACTATTACTCCGGGGGAAAATGACAGGACACAATTACAACATTTTTATTTTAATACAATTAAATTAGAGCAGTTAATTAATTGATTAGTCACTCAAATGAAAATTAAACTGTAACAATTTAGATATTGTAATCTTTTAGCTGTTTGGCAAAAATACCGAACCTTCTCTGATTCTAGCCTCTGAAATCTGAGCTCGGGCTCCCACACAGTTTCTGAGATTTCAGACTAAATTTCTACTCAGTTCATTAAAAATATTGGGTAATATCATCAATAATTAGAATAATTCTTAGCTACAGCCCTAAATCAAAATACTAACAGCTGCTAACTGGCTATTATTATTTACAACTGACATTATCCATATTTCCACAATAGATGGACTTGTATATGTATTCAGCTTTACACCATTTAAATTTGGAATAAATTTCCTCTCATGTTTCGTCTTAACAAATGGACTTCTGCGTTGAATTGAGATTCAATTTATTTGGTTTCCAAGTGACAAATCAATTCAAAGCAAATAGAGTAATATAATAAAAAGCGATTCAGCTGCAGCAGCCCTGTCTGTGTTTCTCTGAGATATCAATAACCTATTGTAACTGCCACACCAGCTCTCTCTCCGGCAGGTTAAACAGTACACAGTCATAACACTACAGAAAGTGTAATGATTACTCAAACAACCTGGGGTGGAGGAAGTATTCAAACCCTTTCTTTCAGTAAAAGTAGCAATGCCGCAGTATCAAGTAGTCCAATACACATCCTACATTCAAAACTCACCTAATAAAGTACAGAAGTAACTACAGAAATATGTATTTAAGAAGGGTATTGAAAGTACAAACAGTAATTCTGCTTTTATGCTCACAAGTGGCATGTGCGAGTTTTATATTTATTATATTAATGGTTTGATGTAAGTGTTAATGTGTAGCATTTTACTGCTGGGGGCTGGTGAAGGTGGAGCTGACTGTTTGATCTATAACAAAACATCATATTTTGAAAACCTAATAATAAAATCGTCTTCTTCAAAGTAACCACTAACTATAGGTATAAAATACATTTAAAACATATTTATCTTATTTAAAGTATAGTGCAAGTACCTTCAATTTGTACTTAAGTGCAATACTTGACTGAGTAACCTTCCTCCACAGCAAGTAACTTGTTTGCATTTTTTCCCTGAGTGAGTCTTTTGGGGTTCAAACCAAAAACGATGCCTGACGGCTCTTTTCACCAGCAGCTCCAGAGTCCAACACACCTTCTCCACAACAGCCCCTGAAAACTATCATACCTCAAATGCAACATTTCGGCTACGTTACTATCTCTGGTAGTTACAATATTTTTATGGCACCACTGGTGTCATATTTAAAGCTTATTTCAGTGTTGCCAAATTAAGTCGCATTTTGACAGCGTCCGGAAGTCGTAGCCTCCTGCGTCGCGCTCTCTCATTGGCTGTCACACAGCTCTGGCCTGCGGAGCGACCCATGCTAGCTACCTGCTAACTAACTGACCACATCCAAAACACAACAACCACAGCATATCAGCAACTCCAACACACACAGGGGAACAAAGACACTTAAAACTTACATGAAATCTGTTAAAGACCAGCTCCGGAAACAGCATGAGGTTTCTGAAATCAACCAGTCCTAGTTTCCCAATAAAGGGAACAACAATCGAGGCAGCAAACCAGTACCGGGTGATGAAAGGGATGCTTCTGAACCAGTCCCCGAGATCTGACATCTTTTCATACGATTCCTGCCGACGTATAACCTTGAAATAAGTGCTCCTTTTTGAAAATAAAGGAATACCCCCCCAAAACTGCGTCCCCTCGCTGCCCAAATATCAGAACTGCTCCACTGCTAAGTTTACATGACGTGGCTAATCACAGAGAGCTAGCTAAGTTAGTGAGATCAGAGCAGACTCTTCCGGTTCAGCTTTTCAAAGTAAAACCCCACTCCTACGAATAGTAATAATTGAACTGCTGTTCCAGTTGATGAAAAACAAAAGGCGTGTGTGTAAATGTTAGAGAATACCATAACATCTGGAGTAAATTAGCAGGTTCTTTTGTCTTTAGCCATTTCACCTTTCATAATAATCATAGTCTTGTTCATACTTATAAACAAATAAATTGAAGTAGATGGGCCTTCATTGGCGTTGCTTGCATCCTAGTTGTTTAGTTTAGTTTAGCTGTGTTTAGTTGTACATTTAGTTAGTTAGTTGGTTAGTAACCTCATCATTTTGAAGGCTTCATCTCATGCTCTTAATTTGAAGGAGATTTGTTAAAATCGGAAGTACTTTTATTATCTCACGACATATTTTCGTTTTTCTTTGAATTATTGGAGTTGCCTGCTTCCTGAAGAATTTGCATAAACTCTCAGTTTACCATCCGGATGCAAATTATCTCCTTTTTATGAAACCTGTTGTTCTCACTTCACAACTCAGTCGTTAGGTTTTGGGTTTCAGGGTTTTATGGCCCACTTTAAATGAAGAGATGTGATAAACTGATTCAATGAACATATTGACACATGGGCTAGAAATGATGCAAGCCTATTTCAGATTTTCTTTAACCATTTACACCAGTAGTGTTAGTTTTCACTTTGTTCTAGTTGTTTTTCCAAGTAAATAATCTGAAACAAATGCTGTCTCACCAGTTAATCTCAGTAAAAAAGAAGACAGAAGTTTTTGTTGTTTTGTTTAATTAATCACTATTGCTGATGGAAGGATTGTGCTTTGGTTTGTAAGTATATAACAATTCAAAGAGCCAGAAATAACGTAAAGGAGTCCGACTGATAACTGGATTTTTGAGGCCAAGGAAATTAGAGATGAAGACAGGATTTATCGTATCTTAATCTCGATAAATCCTGTCTTCATGGAACAAGTCAGAGTGGGCTTGTATTCCTCAGGTGAGTGTGTGACTGTTAAATGAAAACCTGTAAATATGAATGTATCTGATAAAGACAGTAACTATGTTGACATCCAGAGCGATCTACTGGTCCATCTGTAGTATTTTGGTGTAATTTGAAATATAAGTCTTTGGTCCTGGTCAAGTTTTGACCATTGGCCCTATAACATGCCAGTTAAAGGTCACTGAGCTTGTCTGCCGAGCTTATTTGTTAATATTGCAAGTTTCCTTTGATTCTGATTTCATTTTATACTTGATAGTTTTACTGAGATGGGCTTGTATCCGCCAGATAGACAGTCAAGAGAGACTGACCCCTGTTACATGTAATTCAAACTTGCCTGCCAACATATAGGCTACATTGCTTCTGATATACAGTATCTGCAATAAGCTAATTGAATTAAATGGTCAGAAAATGTATATACATAGGAATGGTTCATTTAAAATATTTTTTTCACTTTAATGTTCCCGAGCTGTTGAGATGTTTTATGGGTTTATGTTACAGTTACACCTCAGTGTTCATTGAGTGAACGTGAAACTGATCTTTATTTTGAAATTATTCATGTTGTATTGAAAAAGCACTAGTGTTAATCTTTTATCACTTACATTTCAATCATTGTTTTTTAAAGTGCTCAAGGATGCACTATGTGGAATTTACATGCACTCTGCAATCTGAGCATGATAACAACTGGGTGCCAGAGAAACAAACAAAGAAGTAACCAGAGTACCCAGTTTCCCTCCCAATCCTTTATGAAATATACAGTAGGCCTTACATGTTAGATATCAAAATAACCACATCTTCGTGGAAGCATGTTAAGACAGTCCCAGTGGGACTGCAGCATTTAATCCAAATGTATACAACATATTTATTTCAACAAATGTAAATTATTAAAAGGCAAATGAAATATCCTACAGGTGGTATTGTAAAAGCTGTAGCTGTTCCTCTAGGAACACTGAAACCTAATGAGTGTCCTGGTGTTCATAGACCTGGTGGTTATTTATAAGCTGCACCCTGTATTTTTTATAGCAGGCTAAATAATACATTGAAATTGGTGAACATTTGGACTAAAATGATAAAAAGTAAATAAAGGATTCATTAAATATCCAGAATTCTCATTATGTTCTGGGCAGTGTGCAAAGCCCCCCCACACACACACACACATACATAAAGAAGTAGGCTAAACTAATATTTCACAAACTATCAGTTTACAACATGATCTGTCTAGAGGCTCTCTTTGTGTTTTTGCTGACTTGATGTGTAAATCATGAAATGTCACAGAATTATCCTCAGTAAGGGAGAAAGCTGCAGTTTTTCTGCCCCACTCGTTATTTTTTGCATTAGCCTAACTGCACGCCATTTTACTGCACGCCATTTTGCCGCACAGTCCAGTTGGGGCCCCCGCTGCTAGTGCAGCCAGAAAGCTAATGCGCACGGTAACCATGACAATGGGACTCTATCTTTGATTGTTGATTGGCTAGATTGGCCCCAAGCTATCGTAGTTCAACCCATTTTTGTGTCTGATTTAACTAAATAGTAGTTAAGCCTCTAGTGTCTACCTGACACCTTAACTTGGGAGAGAACATAAACATTGCGCATTGACTGTATAAAACGGTGCAACCCAGTGCTGAACTACAACTCCCATAATGCACGCTTTACTTTACGTCAACTTTGGGCGACAAAATAACCGTCATCAAAACAAAAATAATCTCCTGAACTTTAAGTAAAATGTTGGCGTAGTGTCTTTTAAACGTTTAGGGGACAGTTTAACTCGGACTAACACTGAGTGGTGCTGAGATTTACTTCTTATCTGGTTGTAACGTGAAACTAAATATACTGACTGTTCCTCTTTCAAACTTCGCGCTGTTTGCACCGCCTGTAAAGAGATTAGCCCGTTTGCTAGCCCTGTTACTGTGAACTGGGGCAGTCAAATTAAGTTACACAAGGGGGATCCTTCTGTTTCTTGAATGTATGCCGAGTTTCCACAGACTTCTTCAAAATGGAGGTGACAGACATCGGAAACAAAGAAGAAGGGAAGGTTTGGCATCGAAAACCAACACCAGGCAAGAGGTAGGTCTGAAGTAACGTTAGGTAAATGATGCTTGACTAAGCAGTGACACATTTATCTGACGTTGTGAGATGTATCTGTCATTTACTTTCCAGCATAAAATAACATAACAATGGCCACCTTGTTATGTTATTTCTGCTTTCAGTTTAGTTAACGTTACCTTTTGTATGTCACACACTTGTTGCACTTCCATGTACATTCATTCACACAGGTAACAACTCTAAATAGTTGGCTGACTTTTTACGATTTTGTTTTTAAATTTCACCCAGAGTAACTTAAGTTATAGGCATATCAAAGCAGTATAAATATATTGCTCGTTTTTATCACTTACCATCTGTCCTCTGCAGCTGCATCCAGCTGAGCAGCATCAAATATACTTCGTTGCTACGCCATGAGCTTGTCCTCAGAGAAGCCATTGAAGGAAAACGGCATTTCATTGTTGTGCCACTTTTTTCGGGCTGTATTGTAACCACTAGAGAGCAGCCATGATTCACTGAAATGTGCTGTTCTTCATCTATCTGTGCGTTTCCCCTTTTAAGGTGTTGTTTGTCTTCCTCAGTGTGTTAGTGACAGTGGTCCGCACCGCTCAGCAGGCCAAGACGGTGCGTTTCCTCCATGTGGCCTTTGACACCACAGGAGACGCCTTCTTGGCTGGAGATCACCATGGCAACATTTATGTCTTTGACATCAGCAGAAACAGGTGATTAAGCTCAAAGGACCCAAAATAATTTAGTCATTTAAGTGTTTCTTTGTTTATCTCTTATATTAATATGATTTGCTTTTCAACACTTAGCTACATGTACATTATGACACATTCACAAACATGGTCCATCCAGTTATTACTGTGCACACATTTCCTATTAATGCCAGCCATAGCCAATTAGTGTTGACACACCTCTTCTCTCACCTGAATATATTCTAGCAGCAGAAAAAGATGGGAAAAAATACTTGCACATTTAGAACAGAACCTCACCCTTAAACTCAACAAGCTTCCACATTTATCTGACCTTGTGTATTTTGTTTTTTTTATTGCTTCTTTCTTGGGGCAGATTTCGTCTGGTGCAGAAGACAGGACAGGCCTGCACTGCTCTGGCATTCAGCCTCCGCAGGACCACAGAGTTCCTTGTGGCCTTGGCTGACTACACCATCAAGTGCTTTGACAAAGGTAGGATGGACACATCCACACATTGTCTTTCTCTCAGAGCACCTGGTCAGTTTAATGAAAAGCCAGAAGGGAGCGTGTCACCCACTTTTGTCTGTCACTCACCACCATATTAACTATATATAAACTCCATTGTTGGCTTTTTGTCTCTTTGCACAGACACAAAGCAGCTGGTCAGTTGGATGCGGGGTCACGAGGGAGCAGTTTCGTCCATATCTGTCCACAGCTCAGGTCGCTACGCCATCAGCACGTCCTCAGACACAGCTCAGCTCTGGGACCTGGACACCTTCCAGAGGAAGAGGAAGCTCAACATCAGACAGTCTGTTGGCATTCAGAGGGTAAACATGCAGACATACCAAATGAAAACAACGTTTACAGAGTGTAGTGTGATCACTACATGAAGGTAATGATCCATGTGAGGATTAATGAAAAATAGGGATTTAGGTTTTGGTTAATTTTAAGCTGATAATACTATCTGTCTAGTAAATTTATGGTATCACTAAATTTGTTCTCATTTTTCATGGTCTTTGCTCACTGTTGCTTGCGTCATAGGTGTTTTTCCTGCCTCTCAGTAACACCATCCTCAGCTGTTTCAGTGATGACTCCATCTTTGCTTGGGAGAGCGACACACTGTTCTGCAAATACCAGCTCCCCGTCCCTGACTGCGGTCCCAAAATCTCCTACAAGGCGTTCGCTGTCACACGGTTGGTCTTTTACATCACAGCCCCTAACTAGCTCTGTGATTATGTAGCCTTTCAGTGTAAGTCTTGACTACCACCCTGCTTAGCCTCTAAACTCATCATCAGCAGAAGAAGAAGTCAGAAGTAGTAAATTGGATTCAGAAGTCTTTATCTAACACTGATGTACCTGACTTGTGTTTGCAGTGATGGTAAGAGCCTTGCTGCTGGTGGACGCTCCAACCTGCTGCATCTGTGGTGTCTAGACAGCAAACAGCTGGTGAGGGTGATTCAGATGCCCACGCAGGTCCGAACCGTCCGACAGCTGGAATTCCTGCCCGAAAGCTTTGACGGAGGAGCCAGCCAGGTACACAGACAACAGGACACCTCTTTCATCTCCTCCTTTCTCCTGCTGTGGACTCTTTTTACTCTCTGTTTTAGACTCATTTGATGTCATTTGCCTGGAAGAGGCCCTGTCTGTGTTTCTGTGCATGTTAATGAGCCTATAGTCCGTTTCTGTATTTGTATGTACAGTATGTGTGCAACATTTCTCCACAGTAAACATGTGTGTTGAGACTTTATTTGTTTTGTCTGGGTAGACGCTAGGTGTATTGAGCCAGGACGGCGTGATGCGCTTCATCAACATTCACACCTGCAAGCTGCTGTTCCACATGGGTTCCCACGACGACGCCATCTCAACAGTGGCAGTCAGTCCTAACGGCCGCCATGTTGTGGCCATCATGGATAACGGCAGCATCAATGTCTACAGCATCCAGAGTCTCACACAGGAATTAAACAAGGTGACAATCAGTTGTGATCGCGGTGTGATGATATACAAGGTGGCAAGAGAAGATATCGTTCTGCATGTGTATTCATATTGAGCATGTGTGTGTCTTTCTCTCTTGCCCTCACCCAGCCTCCTCCCTCCCAGGTGGTAGTAGTCTCTGGCGGTGAAGCTGATCAGGACTTGTCTAACATAAAGGTCAAGGTCAGGTCAGAGGTTGTTCACAGACCAGCCAAGAGCTCGGGTAGGCGGACACAGGTGAAGCTACTCAGACCCACTGCTGGATCTACAGCTGAGGATAAAGAGGTGTGAACAACACACAGTATTGTCCTAATACATTGTTTTATCTTCATTTTCTTTATATACAGTAATCATTTGCTTATCAGTAGAGATGTTCAACCACAAATAAACAGATGCAGTGAGTTCCCAATTGAATTGAGTCTTTTGTGTTTATCAATAGAATGAACTACCTGCTGGTCTGAATAAAAAAAGACTGGTGGCTCTGCTCAAGGCGTTTGGAGAATATCCCGCTAAATACAGGTGAAGATATTTTTTTATAGGACGACGATTCATGCATGTATTTGATGACTGAAAAACGCAAGTCACATTTTTCACACTTTGCATTTGCATGATTGATTTGTGTATCTGTGTTGCAGGATGTTTGTGTGGCGATCTTTGTTGTGTCTCCCAGAGAACCATGCGGCGTACAGCAGTCTGACTGATAAAGGCCTGCATTCAGCCTACCTCACTCTGAATGATAAATACCCCATCAAAAGTCACAAGCTGCAGAGGGGACTGCAGAGGTACCCCCTCTCACTAACACACACAATTACAACTCATTATAAGTACACACATTTTCTTAAACACATTTTGGTACTTAAGGATTTTTATCTATTTGGTCCATTCCTCCGCTCTGCAGGGTTTTGTCTGCCTTAGCCCACTGGGCAGCCATCTTTGGAGAGGCGGAGTACCTTCCCCTGGTAGCCTTCCCTTTCGTCAAGCTCTTCCAGAACAACCCAATGCTCTGCTTCGAGGTGGTGGCCACTGTAATAGGTAAAAAAAAAAAAACATTTTCACTTGTGGCTCCGTTTATTAAGCATCTCAGTGTCTTGAGGCAAAGTCAAGGTCTTATCAGTCTGTGCTTTGGTTGTTCAGTGAATTGGGGTCAGCATTGGTTCGAGTACTTCCCCAACCCTCCCCTGAACATCCTGAGCATGGTGGAGAACGTTCTGGCTCATCACGACAAGGAACTCCTGCAGCACCTGGTGGACTGTGGCATCACCTCACAGGTAACAGCAGTACACAGCTACGCACAACTGGAGGAGAAGGGTGCATGAGGGCTTAGGCAGGCTGCTCTGCAACTCCAGGCTCACAGAATCACAAGTCCCTGCCCTGTATACATTTACACATTTTTTTATGCATCTCTGTGTCTGTCCCAGTTCTATGTGTGGCCCCTGCTGGAGACCTTGTTCTCAGAGGTTTTGACTCGTGATGAGTGGCTCAGACTCTTTGATAACGTCTTTTCTAACCATCCGTCGTTCCTGCTCATGGCCTGTGTGGCCTACATCACCTGCTGCCGTGAGCCTCTGCTGCTCTGCTCGCAGAAAGAGGACTTTGAGGTAACTATGTTCTCCTCTTCTCTGAAAATAAAGCAAGTCCCATCAGTCAGTAAACTTTTCTGTCTCTCTTCCTTCATGAACGTTTCTCTCCATCTCTTCTGTTTTCTTTCCTCTCAGTATTTTTTCCACCACCGTAACAACCTGGATGTGGGAGCCATGATAAAGGAGGCCTACCGGCTCATGGGCAACACACCAGCTGACATACATCCCAGGACTATGCTTTCTGACTTTACACCACTAACTAAAGGCCAGTACCCTGTGTTCAACCACTACCCAGAATTCATAGTGGAATACCAGAGCCGGGAGAGGGAGAAGATACGGCTGCAGGAGATGGAGTATCTCCGTGAGAGGTGACATTACAGATGCTGTATTTACAGTGTTAATTGGATAACAGAAATGCATATTTAATTAGCCAAAATTAATGTTAGTACCATTCAGAGGCATTAGTGAGAAAAACATGCAACAGATAAAGCGTGTTTGTTTGTCTCATCAGACAGGAGGTGTCAGCCCTGCGTGCAGATTTTGTGCGTCGCCAAGCTGAAGAGGAGGCCTATCATGCACAACAGGTAGATTCATTTTAAGCATAGATCTTGTTGTATGTATATGTTAAGCTGGATATGAAAACACAAGCCTGAAATCGAAATTATTATTATTATTATGAATCGTAGTACTTTGTTTGATTTGAACACAGGAGCTGCTGCAAAAGGCAGAGGAACAGCGCAGAAACATCTTGGCACAGGAAGACGAAAAACTAACACAGCAGAGGGCAAAGTAAAAGCACAAGACACTTCACACCTCCATTGTTGTGTTACAGCAAAAGGGGGGAGGGAAAAAGAATGATGTGATTTAGCACAATTATTTGCTGACGCTGCTCCGCCCTCTGCAGGTTGGCAGCCATGAAGCGAGAGCTGAAGGTGAAGGAGTTGCAGCTGTTGGACGCAACTAGAAGACGTTTCCTCAAACACCAGCAGGACCTGAGAGCCTCACAGATCCAAGGGCTAGACCGGGAAATCAGTAGAAAGGTAAACATAACCTGATGATTAAGATTGAAAGTAGTCTCTTTTATTATATAAAGAAACCAAACATCAAGCAGCCAGGCTATCTGTTAAACATTTAGCCACGTACTTTTTAACATATTTCTCAATGCGTTTTTATTTCAAGCCGCTCTCATTGATAAACTGTGTTTTTAGATGTAAAAATAGTTATTCATAAAAAGAAAAAGAAAAAAGTCACACTGTGCCACTGCAGAGATCGTGTAATCCCAAGCTCCTCTGGTCACAGTTTAGCATTATTCATGTGCTTGTGTCTATTTGATAAAATGATTATTCTTCCAAAGAATGTAGAGTTGCTAGTCATGGACTTAACAACCTTGCTGTTTGAATTCTAAACCAACAGTAACCTTTATGTGTTACAGATGGACCTCCGGGAGCGAGAAACAGCTGCAGCAGTCGAGGATCTAGAAGTCAGACAGATGGAGCTGGAGGCTCAGAGGAGACGACTAGAACAGGTGCATTCAACCTTCCCTCCTCTCTCCCAGCCTCCTCTTTTGATTCGTTTCTCCCTCCCTTCCTCTCTCTCTCTGACGTGTGTTGCCATTTATCCCCCTCCTAAACCTAGAACACATACTGCAATTGAAATAACCAGAAGCATAAAATGTTACCACTGCTTTCTCATAGAACATTGCCGAGAAAAAATGTCTGACAGCAGTTACAGGTCTGCCTCTAAGTTTGAGAGTTTGAAACAAAGTGAAGTCAAGCAAAATCACTCATATTTGTGCTTAAATTCAAGTCCTCCCAGTGTTGTCGCCTCTTGTAGACTCAAGGGTTTGATCATAATCAATGAATAACATGCATATTCTGCATTGGGAATCTTACAATCTGACACTGAGGTCAGTCAAACAAGAAAGATTAGGTTAATGTAACAGCCACTTTTCTTTGTTTGTTGTTTTTCCATGATCGTTTCCCTCAGCACCTGTTGAAGGAGCAGGAGCGCATGGGACAGGAGGTTGAGGAGGAGGTGGAGATGAGGATGAGGAGGGCAGAAAGAGAGGAGGAGAGCTACACAGAGCTGCTACACAACACTGAGACAAACATGCAGGTTAGTGACACATTCCAGTATGGAGACAGTCTAATAGTATTGACATATGTCTGCACGCGCTCTTGATGCACTAGTACATCCGTCTGGCTTTACAAGAAAGTGTCATAGGCACACAGCCATCCAAACACTGATTTTGGCGCAGGTAGCTGTGATCTTCTCCTCTGGTATCCATTCACTTTTTTTCTCTACACACACACACAAACACACACACACACACACACACACACACACAGGCCCTGGAGGAGTCCTTGGCGGAGGCGTGCCAGCTGGGCTTGGAGTCAGACTGGCAGAGAGAGGTGGCGGAGCGCCTGCAACAGGTCGAAGCCGAGCAGGAGATGAAGCGGGAGAGGCTGGCAGAGCTTCACAGGCAAACCCTGGCAGAGGAGGAGAGACTGGCTAACACCGTGAGAGATGTGGCAGGAAGGAAGGTGAGAACAACATGAGTATGTTTGTCAACACGTGAACTTGAATGATGTACTGGCTTGTCTATGTACAATTACTATGACATAATTTATGGGCTTTTCTGTTACCTTTTAAAATCAGTATTACAGAATAGCTCTTTATTTATAGATGTCATTTTCACTAAGTCTAATACTAATTATGAAAAAGCAAATTGTGGGATTTGGAAAAATAAGCTGTCTTATTCAATTAGACAAACGAGTACTTGTCAATTTGCAGTGGGATGAAGTGATGAGTACCAGAACCCAGTTACAGGAGCAGAGACAGCCCTTGTCTTCAGCAGATGCAGGTATTACCACACACACACACACACACACACACACACACACACACACACACACACACACACACACACACACACACACACACGCCAGATGTCTGTCCATCAGTGAGACATGGATCTAATATTACCGTGTTTTCTTTGTGCCAGACGGGCAGAGACAGACAAGGAGAAGGTCACCGTGTTGGACCAGGGGACTTCCTCATAGACCAGGTGCCACCGCTGCTGTTTATGTTGCCGGTCCGGCAGTGAGACCCAACTCTGCCACATCCCCAAAGCAGGCAGGAGCCAACATGGTGTGTCTGAACAGCAGTTCACCTTCAGAGAGCACCTCCACCAACTGTGAGTCTTTGTAAATATAATCTTGTTTTCTAAAGGCTATGCTAAGAAGGGAAGATCAAGACTTCCTCTGCTGAGTTTGTTTCTGTTGAAAGGACTCTCTGATGTGCAGTCACTGTTTATGAAAAGCAACACAGGGCTTTGTTGTGTGATCAGTTATGCAGCTGTGTTGCAAGATAGTGATCGGTGACACATCGGCGTGTTCTCCTGGTGCCGCCACAGCAGCATAATGATCAGAGATTTCCAAAGCGTTCTTCCTTCTACTCTTTCTAAAAAGGGCCATTTAAAATTACTTTTATTCAATTTCATTAATATATGCTTTATATGAAGGCTGCAACTAACAATTATTTTCATTATTAATGAATCTGCAGATTATTTTCTCAATCAGTCAGTTGTTTTGTCAGTAAATGTTAATGTTACTATTATTTATATTTGATTAAATTATTATTATAAATATATTTTATTTTATCTATACAGATTCAAAATTCTCTTTCTTTTTATACATATTGTTTGAGCAATGTTGGAGGGAGCCTGAGAATCAAAATTTTTATTGCAATTGACTTGGCTTCACTGTAATAAAATAACCTACAGTATAAGGCAACTGGGAAAAGCATCAAATCCTCCATGAAATGTTTTCCATTTTTGCTTGAAAATTGACTTAAATGATTAATGGATTGCCAATTAATTTTATTTCAGTCAACTAATCGACTAACTGTTGCAGCTCTACATAATGCGACCATCATTATCTTGAGTTTTTTTTATCTACAGTATAATGTTCCTGTATGTCTTCCTTTCTTTGTTTCCTGGCAGTTTCCCTGGACCGAGGCCGGGCCCAGCTGGACAGCAGCGAGAGAGAACTGCTGAAGGAAATCAGAGATCTGAGACAGAAGCTGGCGGCCAGAGCCAGAGAGGGCAGCTCTGCCTCCTCACAATCTGTCCACACACTGTCCTCCCAGTGACCATGAACTCCTCCCCGCCATCATAGTGTCAGAAATACATATTCTTGTCTCAAGCTAGCTAGAACAACAGAAACAGTGGCGCAGACTGAAGAGCGTACCAGCTCGCTGCTATATGTTTCCAAGTGCTTGGATACCATCCCTCCCTCCATCAACTACAGATTATTAATGCAACCAGAGTCCAATACATTACCTGTACATCATCAACCACTATCTCCAGATAGGGGCTGTGTTGTTGTTGTGCTTCATGTCATGTGCATATCTAGGATCCAAGTCTACCTTTAATGCATGAGTAGGTTCTTTGATAATATCGCTACAAGCAACAACAGTTTCATTAATTTTACCTCAATTCCGTCTGTTGCACGCTCCAGACACAGGGCCACAAAAAGGCCAATCCTGTATCATCGCAGTCCGTCTGTAGCTGATGAATGTTACTCTGCATGACCAAACAGATGCAACATAGAATCCTGTAGGCACTCACTCTGTACTCAGTTGTACACTATACATTCATGGTTGTCTTTTCTTAATTTTTTATATTTGCGCTGGTGCTCTATTTTGAATTTTTATTTGAATGAATTTTATGATTTTTTTCTTATTTAAAACCAGTTTTGAAAATCCTGACTCAATCCTCTGTTTCATTGTGTCTTTTTAAGACATACATGAATCATTTCTGTTATTGTTTGTTAAGCAACAGCACAGTGATTGTAGCAGTAACTGATGTGTAATGCAGCTCTCCAAACTCTTGGTATCCATTCAAACATATTTTGAAAATTAATGAAATGATCATTTTATACGTCGGCATGCAGGAAAGGAGCTCCAGGTGCTATTTCCTATATTGCGTAGAAGTTTAGTTTTACAAAATATACAACATGCAATATGCAAATCCAGTTTCAAGGGACTTCCACTGCAAGCTTTATAATTTAAATAGTATTAGAGGTATCATGTTTTGATTGTATACTTTAGGGAGTGTTCGTGGTCTGTGTTTCTGCTTAACACAATCTGCAATTTGGTTTATATAAATAGAGTGAAGAAAAATACAGGCACAGATCTGGGTGGACTTTGCTACGGCCATGAAGCCTAAGTGTAATTACTGTAAAAACAGATGAGGGCCTGTGTACCTCTGCCTGGGTGTGCCTGCAACTGTCTTGTCTCTGCTGTTGGTCCTATAAGCACCCAGGTGTTGCTTGACATGAGTGGAAATGACAGCCATCCCCATTCCTGTCACTCATTCTGTTCTTTCCCTCCACCCATCTTTTATCTGTGCTCACCTGCTCTGCATCACTCAGTCTCAGGCCCTGGAAGGAAAACCGCAAGATCAGTCCATTTTTTTGTCATATCATTGCTGACCAGCTTGATCAACACTCTTGGTGCCTCGTAAATGTATAGGTATGTCTTGAAGCCAGATTTCACTAAATCACCTGCTGCATCACACATGACGACATGCACGTAAAGATGCATGAATATTTGCTACACTTCGACATACGTTCCTGTGTATTCTCTGTTTTTAGATCCTGGGAGGTCACAGCAACATACAACTGCATTTTGCTCTCAGGTCTCACCTGTCACACCTCATCACTGCTGAAACCATCTTGCCCTAAGCAGGGGCAGGTCTACAATTTTGTCCTTTACTTCTGTGTGTGCTTCAACCAGTAGTTCTTTCTTTACTGTCAGAGGAATGCAGGTCTCATCTAGGCTCTGAGGATCATGCGCAGCTTTAACACCGGCCTGCTTGTTGTTCAACTTACTGACAAGTAAACAAGACATGCATACAAGTCCGTCTACCATGGATGATAGCAGTGTGTCCGTGCTGTGGTACAGGAGGTCGAAACCACTGGGGAAAGTGAGGCGACGGGTTCAAGACCTCCGCATCCCTTTCTCTTCCTCCTCTTACTATGACTTTATAGCCAGCAGACCCACGTTGGACCTGAGCCACAATGAGAGTGCTCGACTGGCAGTGGACTCCCTGCTCAGCCGGGGCTTAGAGGGGTACCACAAGGTGTTGAATGCAGAGGGGGAAGTGGACTTTCTGTCAGAGCCGGAGAAGATTTACATCGTAGAAAATGGGAAGGACGGCAGCACAGGTTGTACATGGGTTTTTTTACACATTTTGTCCTGAAGCCTGTGTTTGAAAGCAGAAGATGCCATCAGATTGATTCTCTGGGTAAATAATCTTTTTTCAGGTGGTATTACTTTTTAATTTATCATAGCTTTTGTGCTTTACGCAGCTTATCCTGGTGCATCTGGTAATGACAAAGACTTTGAGAGCTTGTCTGCTGGCTCCGAGTCTGCCACACGATGTCCTGCGATGTCCACAGACAGAGATCCTAGTGTGGCAAGTTTGGACCTGAGCAGCCTAAAAGGTATTACACGAGTACGAAACCTTCATAGAAGCAAATTATTTTGCAAGTCTGGCCAATGTCATCTCTGATAATGTTTGTGTCCCTTCCAGATGTGATGTGGTCCCATCCTGTCCTGAATAAGCCCAACACTGAGGTTTATTTCCAGTGTGACAGCAGGGCAGCCGGCATGAAAGACCTGGTCAGAGAGTTCATCAGAAATGCTGGAATGGTGTGTGTGTGTGTGTGTGTGTGTGTGTGTAGAAAGGAACGTGACATACATGCCTGTACATGTGGGGATGATATGTACTGAAAAGCCAGATACATTGTTTGTGTGTGTGTGTGTGTGTGTGTAGGACCTGGCCATAGTGATGGATAGCTTCAGTGACGTAGAGCTGCTGTGTGATCTTCTGGAGGCGAGCAGAAAGAGGAATGTGTCTGTTCATCTGCTGTTGGATCATCTCAACCTGAACCTGTTTGTCAGCATGTGGCAGGACCTCAAACTCAACAGCAAAAACTTTCCTGTGAGTCTGTTCATCATCCCCCTTCCAACCGCCAGCGTGTCTGAGTCTGGCTTCATTCTGTTTTTACCTAAGCTTGGTCTTGTGACCTAATCAGACTGCATCAAAATAGTTGGAAATGCATTTAGCTATCTGGGGACCTTTTATACTTTAAGGAGCACTTTATCAACTTCTTTACTACCAGGTTTTCCTTTGCAGCCAAGCCCTGCACCGGAGGGTCATTCAGCTGCAGTACATGCCTCGCCTTCTCACACACACACACACACACACACACACACACACACACACACACACACACACACACCAGGATAGCAGCTTTTCAGGTTTAAAAACTCACAAAATCCAAACGTAACCTTTCGCACAGAATATATAGCCTAAACAAAGGTGCGTCTAAGCTTCAGTTTTTGGGATGGATGTGACGTCAGCTGGAGTCCTTCATCCACTCTAGGTCATTAGCATTGTTTAGTCATCCTCTGTATCTACTAACCAAACAGATACAGCTTCCCTGCAAACACCAGACACATGCTGTACATGGGAAGCACCAGACTGTACGTGATTGCCCTGCTGCTGTCTTCTTGGTGTCATTACGCTACCTTCTTTTCTTGCTCTCTTTCACAAGCCAACCTTTGATCGTCAGCATGGCGATGAAGCACAGGAGTCTGTGCTTGGAAAAAGCAGGGTACTTTTTGAGAACACAGTGCTGCTGCTGATGCATGTCACCCAAATGACTGGTGACTTTGTGCTGGAGCTTAATGTGTACTGTATACAAGCAAATGTACAAAATCTGTTTGTTTTTTTAACCATAGTTTTGGATCCAAATGTGTCACAGGACAGTTTTATTTTAAATACGTGCCAAGATGTTATTGGACCTTGGCAGTCACTGTTGTGATACATTTGATAAACTAGCAACAAATCATTGTGAACTTTTACAAGAGCCTATGCTGTGCTGTGGTGCTCCCTAAAACAAGATTTCTAGGAATATTTCATTTTTGCTTAAAAAAGGGTAACAGTCGTAAACAACTTTTTTAAAATGGGAGCTTGGAAATGGGCCTACAATTTCATAAAACATTGGGGGCCAAGGGTTTTTTTTGTTTTTCAAACAAGAGGGAAAGCAACCTGCAGAAAGGATGATAGGTTGATAGAGATCTGTAGGTGTTTAGTGCAAAATAACTGCACATTTATTGATGTGCAATAAAATGATGTGATATTGAAAAAAAAAAAATATATCAAATTACAATCACAACTTCTCGGCTAGTTAGCTGGCTTCCTCCACGAGTGAAAAACTGATAAATTATACATATTGAAAATCTTGTGTGTGTGTGTGTATGTATATTTGTATAGAAACTGTCAGTACGCAGTGTGGATGGACAGACCTACTGTGCCAAGACAGGCAGGAAGCTGACTGGCCAGGTTGCTGAGAATTTTGTCATCGCTGACTGGACTGAGGTGTTAACTGGCTCTTACAGGTACACAAACATGCACGCACAGTGTGTATGCACATGAACACACATTGAAATAGCAAATCTTGTTATATGTATGTTTGTGTTCTTGTACATGTATATCTTATTTGTCAGCATTACCTTTGTATATTCTCTTTTTAGTTTTCTGCACAAACATTAATGCTGTGTGCGTCTGTTGTGTCCTCAGTTTCTCTTGGCTCTCCTGGCAGGTCCATCGTGGTCTTGCTGTTCTTTTAAGGGGCAGCGCGATCATACCTTTCCATCAGGAATTCCACAGGCTATACTCCAGCTCCAAACCAGTCCCCGGTTTTGTCACTTATATCACTGTGCCTCGCACTCTCCCTGGTGCACAGATGCATGGAAAGCCTCCACAACTCTACCCAAAACCTCTGGTCCAACCAGGAGCACTGCAGAATGAATCTATGGGAAAGGCTAAACATACAGTGGGAGCTGTCTGCACCCAGCATGATGGACAAACAAATGTGGAACCTCTGGAGAAGAATCAAAACCACATCCAGAGTCACTCAAAGCCTCTCAGTCAGACCCAAGTCTCACACGTTCAGTCTCAGCTTACCAGCCTTACAGTCAGCACTACAGCTGAAAAGAATGCAGGGGTTCAAGCATCTGGCCCCCTCAACACTTCTTCCCCCGCACACGGAGAGCACAGGACTCTCCGTTATCAAACACCCTTCCAGATAAATTCAAATCTTGAGCATAATGTGGGTACTGAAGGTTTTTTCTTTCAGCAGAGGAATGGAGACCGATTGACAAAGCCTTCAGGGATTGCTGCGGGTCTTAATACACAAAGACGACAATGGAACTGCTCACTAAACTTTAAACCAAAGATGGTCTTTCTGTCTGATAATGCCAAAGTCCCGTCTCCTTCCACATCACAGCAAACACAAGTAGGGACAGACCTGTGGTTCCCTTTAACTAGTCCAAGAGCACACACATCAGGGCTACAAATGTCCTCTCTAGAAACCAGGAGGCAAGATCAGCGCCAGAGGCACCACCCACCCCCCCTCCTGTCACACCCACCCACACAGACTCCAGGTTCAAAGCCAGCATCGACAGCCATGGGAAGTCATCTAGGACCTCAGATCCGCCCGGACTCCAAGCTGTTTTTACCAGGCACAGGACCCAAACTGCATCTACAGCTTCACACCTCCCAGCAGGTGAAGCCCCCTCCGAGACTAAACTGGATGCCCCAGAGTCACGCTGCAAGACCCAGACCTGTGGCTCGCCAGAGCTCCTTCACCGCCACATACGGGACGGGACAGAATCCGGGTGGAGAGGCGGGCTGGAGGCCGTTTCAAAGCAGCAAGAATACATCATTAGGAAGGAGCATGAGCATGACTGATACACTCAGCAGGCTTTAATGGAGCAGGTTGTAACCCAAATATAACCAGGACCTGACAGAAATTTCCCTTATTATGCAGCCGGAGATATAATCATACATGTCAATGAAAGAGTGTATTCATCTGTTAATGTGAAATCTACAGTATATTCTCCTGTGTAAAGCTTACAAATTTATGTTGAACAAGTGTATTCTTATTTCTACAAAATTGAGATGAGAGATGTGTGCACAACTTTTGTGTGTAGCATTACACACACATATATATACATTGCATTTAGCAAAACAATCAAGGCTTTTGACTTATTAAATGTTAGACTTTAGCAGGGGATTCAAGTGACTTTGTAGTGTTCCTTTGTCGTAGGCCCTGCACACCCAAACAGGCATATTCAGCTAATTAGACCTCTGCTCAGGCTGATGTTGGGTGGGGTGCTGCTGGGAGTTCTGAGGGAGATGTCAATTATAATGTCTGTACACACGGACAGTGCTGCTGAACAGGTGTAATCAGTGAAGTGAAAACAGCTGTGTAGGTCTGTGTAATAAGAGATATGTTGCTCCTTACTAACTGCTTTTTCACTGTTCATTCTTTTATAGAAATTCCATGTTTTATTATTCTGCTATAAAAAACCTTAGACCAGCTGGCTATATTACTGCTAAAGTGAAAAGTGTATAATAGAGGAAAATTACTGAGGGGTGAAAAAGGGTGCCAGCTAGGTCTGGGACCCGCAAATGTGAGGAGGCAGACAGCTCCTAAACTGTGGGGATAAACATGTAAATCATTAGTGTTACAAAAATAGGCCTTTCCCACAGCAGATATTTTGTCATAGCAGAAGCACAGGTGGAACTAATAACATTAGCATATAACATACCCATGTTTTTCCTGCTATGACATTTCAAAATGTCATTACGGTAACTTCTGCACAAAATGCTCGAATATTTCATAAAAATGTAATTTTTTTATTCATTTTAAAATATGAACACGTTAAGGCAAAACTTACATTTTAAAATAATTAAAATGTCTCACATTGTTTCCTGCATTACATAATCACTGTCATTAATCATATAGCACACAGTGTGAAGTGGATGAAACATCAGTAGGTCTGTGTTTGATACTGTAGGATTAACTATGACTACGTTCACTGAGCAGTTCTCCCTCGACTTCACTTGGGTGGAGAAGCAAACATGAGAAAGTTACCTTTTAAAGAATGAGATTTATACTTTTGAATAGTGTGCTTTGTCATGGTATTTTTGAGACTGACAGCATTAAAAGTTAGCATTTGACCTGTCTTTGTGAGTATTTCCACATGTATGGCGTCTTGTTGTGATATCAGTAAGTGTTTTAGGAGCTGGATCTGGCGTTCAGTTCATCCAGTCTCTTTGATGGGATCTATACAGTGACGGGACCATCGGCAGCGTGTTCTTCAGTCCCTTCCTGTCTGCCAGCCTCTCTGTAAACAGGCATCACTGGAGCATCAGGACTTTGTGTCTGTCTGCATCTTATGTTGACGGCCGTCAGTTTCTAACACTCCTGCCAGTAAGACCTTGTTCCACCAGCGCTCCCTGAAGCTCTGCACACACACACTGGATAGACTCTCCCCATCCTGGTAGTCCTCCCTCATCTTCTCCGGGATCAGGTCCTCTGACATCACCTGGGAAATGGAAGAGAGAAACTGAAAGTGTGTTACTGTGTAAAAACTACCCACCGGCCTGGATACAGCGTGTATGCACAAAACCAGGAGCATGCCCTCACCTCAGTGAGAGACTGCAGGGTAGTTTCTTTGGGACTCAGGCGCTGTATCGCCTCATCTGTCGCCTGTAGGGTGCTTTCACTGCGCTTCAAAACAAAGGAAGACTGCTGCTGCCGAAGGATTCTCAACAGGAGTCTGACGGAGATAGCCAAAACAAAGGAGACATTCAGAGACTGATTTACATCTGATCATAAATCCTCGACTCTCATTTGGGCACACATTCAATTGGGGCATCACAGAACACCTCGTCACTGAGTTGATGTTTTAAGAAATGTAAAAAATACTGTACCTCGTCCTGATGAAACAGGTGCACGCTTTCAGCCATATTCTGTCCTCATCGAGCTCTGCCTCCTCCTGTTCCTCAGACTCTCCATCATTCTGCTCTCCTCCTGATTCACACCTCTGTGGAGAACACGATCCTAGGTAAAGATAAATACAGCAGACCAAGAGGACAAATCATGTCATTTTCATCTACATGTTTGTTACAACAACTTGCTAAAAAAAAAAAAGAACAAGAGCGTTTATTTGCCATAAAAAAACCAAAAAATCAACAATTCACCTTTATAAGACTGACTTTTAAGAAATTATATGGATGTCACATGAGAGAGGGAAGGAGGTTTGTCCTACCCGTGGTTCTGTCGCGCTCCAGCTGCTGCAGACACGTCTGCCCCAGGTTGTACCAGTGCCAGGGGTTGAAGGGCAGCAGGCTACACAGCTGCTGCAGAGATGACATCTTTGATCCCACACCTCCAAAATGCTGGTAGATGCTGACCTTTAGTAAAAGTTTATATTTTAATTAAATAGCAACGTTGACGTGACATTATCCCCAGAATGATTTGTAACCAACAAAAAGCGGGGCAATGTGTTTGTATCTGTGCATGGGGGTTAATGCCGACCTTGAGCAGCAGGAGGCTGGTCAGATGACTGGTGTTGGAGGCTTCTTTGCTCTGGAGAAAGATCACGTACGCATTACTACTGTGCTCAGACTGATTTCTCAAAGTCATTTTAGTAGACTAAAACTTGCTCCTTCAGATAGGTCTGTCTATCCCAGAGAACATTTCATCAACTTCAGCTTTATTTTTGTTATAATTTCATAGACGGCAAAGTCTTCAGGGGTGGTACGTCAAATATCCTAGTGGGGAAACAAACATCCACAATTTAAGAGACACATAAAATTAAAATGATGCTCTGAGAAATGGTCAGGAGTTATATAAATGTTATAAGATGTGTATTTTAAACAAATCTTTGTTATATTTATAGTGTGTTGTAACATATAATACACACACTATAAATACAATAATCACCTCTACCTTTACTGACCTACTGTTCACTTCCTACATCAGACAAAATATCTATTCTTTTTGCCTTTAATGGTTTCAGATTAGATCGATTACATGCAAACATTTTGTCCATGGCATGCAAGGTGGCCGATTTTACTCCCAACCAGTATCAAACAACCATTAGTGGCGCTGGAGTGGAGTATGTCAAAATTGTGTTATCACATACTTATACCATATTCTGTACTAATAGTATTTTATGGCAGTAAAATCAAATATACATGTTATCTAAATGAACAAAATAATCTTTTTTTATAACACCAAGTGATATATAAAGGATTTCACAATGACAGCAGGTTGCTCCAGCTACAGTCACTTGTATGGGACACTGTTCTGCATGGACAATCTTTCAGGAAAAGCTCATAGAAGAATTACCAGTATGTCAGCCAAATCCAGCGCCCTCTCTTTCTGTCCCAGCTTGGTGCAGCATCGCGCCATTCCCTCCAGCACATCTCTTCTGATGGTAAGGTTGTTGTCAGCGATCCACTCCAGGCAGCTGCTGTATGCATCCAAGGCTTTCTGGGCCACACCGTGAGTGCAGAAACAAGGCAACAGCTGTATACGTGCTATGTAATGTAATTCAACCTGTTTTTTCCCCCCGAAGTGATTCAGTATGAGATGGCTAAATGTGCATTCAGCAGTCTTTTTCATGTTGTCTGGAAATGATGGTGTCAAATCCGTGAGGCTAATTATAATAAATATAAAGGCTGAACATTTAGTTGGCTCTTCAAATGTACATTTCTAAAGGACAATGAGCTGAGAGCTTCCACTTCTTTTTCTGTAAATTGCCACCAACTTCTTCATCAAAGTGATGACTAGGCCTTTAAAAATGAATTTGCCTCCTTTGTGAATTAGTGTGAGTCAAACTTTTTCCAACTAAATGTTGGGAAAACAAAAGAGCTGATTATTGACTTTAGGAGGAAGAAGGAGGAGGTTCTTCCTGTGATCAGTAAATCGAAACTGTCCCGTCTTATAAGTATCTTGGTGTTTGTCTTGAAAGCAAATTAAATTGTAAAAAGAACACTACGACATTGTTTTCAAGCAGGCCCAGTCAAGGCTTTTTTTCCTGAGGAAATTAAGACCCTTTGATGTGAGCAGAAATCTGCTTTATACTTTTTAATCAAGGCACTATGACCAGTTTTCTTATTTGTCTTTGTTGGAAAGGCAGCATTACTTTAGACCATAGAAATAGGATCAACAAGTTGATTTGTAAAGCAAGCTCATCTTAGAAAAGAGAATGAGTGCCAAACTAAACAATATCATGATTCTTGTAGATCATCCACTCCACAGTGTCCTTAGGACAATAGTGGCCGACTGAAGATGCCCTGGTGTTCTACTGAATGGATCCGAAGGCCTTTTATTCCAACAGCAATTAGATATTTTAATGAATATCTATCTAATCTAGTCCAACTTCACTGGTAATTTGTCTGCATATTACTACAAAAGTATTTGACTGTCTGTTGAATGTTTTATTACCTGATAGTTCCCCTGTCTCACAGCCAAGTCACCTCTAAACTTAAAGACTTTCTGCTTCTCCAAAGGATCATCTGTATCGAGGGCGGTACTCCCACAAAACCACTGTAGAGACATACAAAAGGAGAAAAACAGGACAATTTTAAAACACTTCCCGGAGCAATCTTAAAAACTTCCCCCGAATACAGAAACTAAGAAATTACATATCATTAGAAATAGGTTCATCAATTTCTGCTGCCAAAATAAGCATTTAGACACAATCACAAGGAAGAAACTACATTTTGAATATACTTTATCTTACAGCAACCTACTAGCTAACTGTGTGTATGCTTCAATAGTAGTGTATACCACTTTGTTTAAGTTACATGCTATCTATGCTGTTTATTTTATTAAATGTTGTAAATGTGTTCAATTTCCCATCAGAAACTCTATTAATACTTTCTTTTGGCTTTCTTTTTTTCTTGTTATGTGATGTGATATTTATATTTAGACAAGTGTGCAAAACCTGTCTAAGCGAGTTTAATCAACCTGAGCTAACGTTAGCTAGCAGCGTCTTTTTTTATTTATAATGATGATTATTACAAGGCATTAAGCCTTCAAGACAGTCTCACTTCGTCCACATTACGGTACAGCACGTACAGCTTTATGTAACGTTAATGTAACCAGTGAAGTCGGAGTCTGTCACCTCGGGTTCACACAGTTTGGCGTTATAAGACGACAGAGACACCGACACTCGGTCTCTCGCCTCCAAAAACACCGAGTCGTCAAACGTGCTCCCGAATACCTCCATCCGGACCCGGAAAAGAAGATTAAGTTAATCCCCCGATTTCAACAGGTACGCGTGTCTGAAAACCATAGACTGTATATTTAAAAAAAACACACAGCTAATGTGCTGTTTGTTTACACGCTCGTGTCTACACAGTCGGCAAATGTAAAGTGCACGAGTCATACAGGGTCCAGGGATATTAGTTCCGGGCAGAAAGGTTCCGGCCGATGGTGGAAATTTGTGACGCATGAAGCACACATCAACATAAGAGAATAAATTGTTCATTTGCATCTTCACTTTTACTTAGACTTGATATTGGTATCCAAAAAACAGATGTTGTGAATGGCAAGTGTGCGTCTGCATAGTGTCCCCCCTAAAAAGTTAACCCACAGGCAGAGGAAATAACACAGTAAATCAAAAGGCTGTAAATGCAACTGTATTAAATCAGCAAAGGTATACAAAATGTTTAATTAATATGGGCGGTCATCTGATTCATAAATGGATTCCTTCAATTTTTGTAAATTTGAGACAAACCATATATCATATTTATGACTTATATTTATTATAACATATCATTGCTAATAAGCCAATAATTTTAGTATCATGTTATCATCATATTACAGGTATGAAACAGTAACCGAGGAACTACCAAAAAAGCAAAGAAGCTCTATTTCAACATGTTATCATACTTTTTAAATTGGCTTTATCGGCAAGAAAAAGCTCAATTACCAGACTGAACATATGAACATTACAAAATAAGAGGAATGTGTTAGAGTAGGTTGGACAATTTAAAACTAATTACTAATGGGGTGGTGAATCTGGCAGTCTCACAGATGATAAATGAAGAACAGCGCCATCATGTGTTTCTATAACTCCTACCAGAAACCTTACTAAACTTGTTCATCAAGATGGTAATATTAATTAATGAGGCCAACAGGGTGTTTGTATCTTGTGCTGTCTGTGTTAAAGGTCACCATGTGCAGCACCAGTTGCTCTTCAAGGACTATTTAGTGACACCCATTAGCAAAGTTCATAACATGTATATAGGAGATGAGTGTGACCCCTCAACGAATTGCCACCTTAATGGAGTGGAGCGGTTTGTGTGTCCCTGTGAGCTGTGTTGTCAGGTAAAATAGCTCCTAGTAAAGTCTCCTAAAACAAATTGGCCCCAAGGGAGGGGGCAGACTATGAGCAATTCCCAGACACAGACAGACAAAGCCTCGGAATCTCTAAAGAGATGGAAAGCGTCTCGACTACCCTGTTGATCCTGCTGCTACCGCAACCCGGCCCCGGATAAGCTGAAGATAATGGAGGAGGGATGATGTGCTTTCATGCAATATGCCCCAAGCTCCTCTCCGGCAAATAAGAAAATTAATTTAGAAGTCAACTGTGACAAGGACCACAGTGCAGTGAAAAATAGTACTGGTAAAATAATAGTAATAGCAATAGGAGGGGCATTACCATAGACAGTAATTACGGCCTCCCATAATTACAGTCCTGTTACTCTCCTGACTAACAAGGGGAAACAAAGGCCAAACATTACAAAAAGGTAAGTAAGATGAATCCTCTACATGTAGCTATACAGTATAGCTGGAATATTAAATGTTTGATAGCTACAGAACATATTATTTTTCCAAAATAAAAACTTTTTCACAGCACACAGTCAAGTCAATTTATAGTGCCCAATATCACAAATCAAACATTTTCCTCTGGGGGTTTTACAATCTGTACAGCATATGACACCTTCTATCCTCCTGATAGAAATGGAAGAAATGGAAGAAATGGAAGACACCTCAGGAAAATCCCTCTCCCTTCTTTTATACAGTCTATGCTTGTCACCCTATAGAAGACTGTCAGTAACTATCATTACATTAGAAACAAGTACCAATTCATGTAGATAACTCAATACCAGGTTAGACAATCAGTCAATTCAGTAAAATGAGTTTGCCCCCCCGTGGCTACCGGGCCTTAAGCAACCGCTTAGGTGGTTTACAGGAGGGGCCACCTCTGTCAGAGTACGTGAATTACTAAAGAAGAACACACAGACAACGTCAGGTACATTAACTAAATGCGCATGCATGGCTTAAATTATAGTGATAACAACAAATTATATAAACTGTTAAATGGTTAAAAACAGTTCATATCTGGTTAGTTGTACACCATGTTTACCCTTCAGAGTGGAACTGCTCTCTGCTTCATCCCATCAGTCTTTTCTGGAAAACTGCTGCACTGGGTCTGAACTCATCACCTACAGAAGATTTTGTCACAACACAACAATGCCACTCCAAATTTAAAATAAAAAAGATGTGAAAACAAAACTCAAGTCGCAATCTTCTATTTTATTATTTAGAGCCCAGCGACTGAATTGCAAGCGATGATCCTTGACCCAGAACCAGAACTCCATGGTGCAGGTGTAGTGTAGGCCCAGCCACACAAAGGGAGCGTCAGCCTTCTCTGTCACCAGCTCAGCCCAGGCCTGGCTCTTTTTGTCAAGGATGGAAGCCAGGTCCATGTTCCTGCCACTGCAGTTGTACAGGGCATCTTCCCTGTCTCGTTCTCTCTGATCAGCACAAACGGTGATTTTAGTAAGAAAAAAATCAACAAACCATCAGCATAACATTGACATAATAGAAACTAAATAAGTGAATATGTGCAAGCAATGTTAAGCTGGGTCGATCCATCACAATTCAGCCCTCGACAAAGTTGCTCAAATCCTCACACTTGCCCATTTTTCCTGCTTCTAACACATAAACTTTGAGGACAAAATATTCACTAGCTGCCTGATATAGTCCCACCCACTGACAGGAGCCATGATAACGAAATAATCAGTGTTATTCACTTCATCTGTCAGTGGTCATAATGTTATGGCTGACCGCTGAACATCAGAAAACAATTCATCATTCATCAAACAAGAGGCATTTCAGTAAAGTATTTACTCTTCTCTGGCTATCCATCAGTCACTGTCTGTGTGCACTGCAACGACTAAACAACTCATTGCGGATGAGAACATCTATTGTACCTTCTCGGTTTCGGGAAGGACACAGTAATGTAGCGCCCCGACATGATGGTTTCAAATTTAATGTCATTCCATTGATTTTTAAAGCTTTTGATTGTTGTACACCTGGAAGAGAGAAAAGTTTGAACATACAGTAAGAGGGAGAAACTGAAGAGAGAGTAACTTAATAATTCTGCCAGTGTCTGTGGGGGCTATGAAGAAAACTATGTTATTCTTTTATGCTGATATTATGCTGTTGACTGAGGCATCAACAACTTAGGCTGTTCAAAAAGATATTTTTTACTTAATGAAATCAAGCCGCAGTGGTGAATCTATTGTCACTGGAGCTGAGATAAATGTCACTGGAAGCGTGAATGTTGGACATGCCGGAGCCTGAAAATGTGAAATAAAGCAATTCAGAGTAACATGAAGGTATTACATGCTGGTGGTGCTGATGTTCTCAGGAGAGTTCCCAATGTGGATCTGAGCACCATTTATATTACTATATTGATGCTCTTTGTTGAAGATAATGACCACAGGAAAACACCACAGGATTATATAAGGATATATGAAAATACCCTGTCATCATTATCTCCTCACCCCCCAGTCATGTCAACATTACAGGCAGCAATTTTATTGCTTGGTAATTACAGCAGTAAGCACAGAATACTCATCCTTCAATATCCCATCCTTCTTAGAGAAGAGCAGTTTAGTCAAACACAATAATAAACACGATTATTATTTTCCATGACTCACATTTTTGTGGCTCTGCCCCACATCTCATTCTGTGTCATTTAAGAGATTCCTGACATGCACGTGCATAAAATGAGCTACTTACCAATCAGAGAGACGAACAACAGACTCCACAGCATCTTTACTGTGTAGGAGAAAATGTGGCAACACCAGTTGACTACGGGACACGAATACATTCAAATCAGAAAAACTGTTTCTTTTAAATTGTACACATGTATCCACCTTCATCTAAAAAACAACTTCACTCACCTTGTTGGCTTTTTTCTCTCAACACAGTGATTTTCATATGATGCCCTCTCCTAGATACAACTGTATTTGTACTTCCCTGTCTACTGCCTATATGAAAAAACATGAAACAAAAGTAACATCATCTCTCCTGGTCACAGTCCACCCCTTGTTTCAGTGGTCAAAGCGCCCTTAGACTAATTTACAGACATACAAATATCTTTGCAGTCCCTTTCAACAGAATCTATTTCCCATGCTTCTGGGTAAATATTTGGAAAAGGTTTATAACTGAATAATTTTTCTTATCAGGTCCATGTTACATTTCAACAATTGAACTTTTGATGGATTTTAAGAAAAGTAGTGGCTGACTAGAGTCTAGATTTGAGAGACTATGCAGTACTTCCCGCTCTGCATCTGCATTTAGTCCACACTGCTTCATATCAAATTTATTCAAAGCACGACATGCAAAATGTTGCCCACAAGTGCACATGTTTTGATCAAAATTTATTGGGTTTTGTCCTCAAACAAGTATAAAATATAAATCTTTTCTAAATCAAGCCAGAGCCTCAATAACAGCTGGGTTTTTAAATTAACATTGCACAACTGGTCTGCGTCACAACTGGTAGCTACAAGCTGATGATTGCAGGGGCTGCAGAAGGAATTCTTAGCTCTCTAAAGCAAGCCTGCAGAGGCGATCACACATTCACATACCATTTAATCAAAGTTTATGACAGATTCTCTCAGTTTTTAACACATTTCTGATGCACAGGCAGAGTATAGAAATAACTTAGATGTAGATAGATAGTAAAAAGGTAACATTAACTCTGCCACATCTTTTGCAAAACATCCAACCTTGAGTAAGGCAGTTTCATTCCCAGAATCCCCTCTAGTCGGCAATCAGGTTCACTGGGTAGGGCGTACCAGTTCACGGTAGATTTTTCCAAATGTCAGTTAATGTCAGGGGTCACATTTTAAAATGGCACAGTAAATATTTCTGTTTAAATTAACACTCACCCATTTATTAAGGTAGAGTATACAGATCATTGTACTCTCCCCAAAGTCTCTGTGTCTGCAGAGAACTGTAACTTAATACAAGAGCTGAGATATCACTGTCATTCAGTAAAACAGGTCTGGAAATATGAGTTGTACTGAAGCAGGAAGAAAGAGAAAAGTGTTTAAAAGCAAAGCACGCTCTTTAAAAGCAGTTACTTGGGGTAAAAACTGTCAACAGCTAAAAATTAGATCAGAAAAAATTAGTTAAAAAAACATTTCTATTTTTTCATACATTATATTACAATTCTGACAAGGTGTTTTATTTTGCTCCCCCAAAAAAGCTGGCTGCTGTTTAGTGAAAACATTTGAATCTCTGATTGCTTTAAGAAACATTCAATCAACTATGTCTAAATACAGAAAAACGAGTGAGGACTATAGCTGAAGTATAGTGAAGAATACAAATATGACACACTGTATGTGCATAATAGGACAGCAGGTAGACTACTCAGATCACAAAGTTAGCATTTAGCTCTACTGCACAAGGTTAACTGGGATACACAATGACTGTTGGATATAAAATCACAACTCAGGGAACAGACGCGGCACCTCAGCAACCTGGGGAAACTATTTAAATATATGATTAATATTCAAAAGAGAGTGACTTTATTATACTTTTATTTTTATTAGACAGTTATATGGTAGCAGAGCCAGGCTGGTTCTGCTTCTACTATTATGATTCACCTAACATGCTCCTAATATTAACGGTTAACATGGGTGAATTCGCTTACTGTAGCAGCTTCAGAAAATAATTAAAGGGCTACTCCAGCAATTTAGTATTGCCGTTCCATGAAGTTTGTGGACTCGTATGAGGATTTTTTTTAAAAAGGTCAAACTCCAATAACACTGGATTGTACATATTTTATAATGCAACAGATGTGTCTTTCATTAGATTTTCCATAAATGTCCACTTATTATTATTTATTACAATTATTTAATTGTAAATACATTTTCTGTTGAATTTGATGTAACTTTAGAAACTGCTTAGTAGTCGTGCCTCTAATTTTGATTATTATAAGCAAGCAAAATATATCCCCAGTGCTAACAGCGTCTTTTCTGTTGAGTTCTGATTCTATGTTTTGCAACCAAAGTACCAAAAAAGCAACACTAGCTGAACTCTAAAACTGATTCTACTTCAACAGCACTACTCTATTGTACATACTGTACAAGTCTGTCTTGTTAACAATGCACTGATGTCTGGAAAGAGTTGTAATGACACAGTTTTCATAGATAGAAACATACAAAACCATTCAAAACAGACTGACTATAGTAAAGAAAGAGCACACCGCAGACTGTGGGCTGGATACCTGGGGGCAGGAATAAGCCTAACCTGTGGACTAAAACAAGCAAATTGCTGACGTGAAGTAGTAAGATTCAAATGGTTAAAAAAAGGGCCAAAATGGCTAACACATAATGACCGCAATTTTGGTGATACCATAATTCTGAGCAAAGCTAACTAATTAAAGTAAGCCTGTCCAAGCTAACAGTGACAAGACTTAAATAAATGTCCCTAGAGTCCATGAATTGTAAAACTATTTTGAAAAGAAAACAGGTCCATGGTAGCAGTCAACTTGGTAAAAATTGGTATTAAAAAATCTTCGATTAGGCTTTTACTTTGCCAAGTATACCAACCCAAAATATTGTATGTACAAAATGAACAATTGTCTGTCTTGGTTATTGCATGCAGTATTAGACAAAAGGTAAACCTTAACTTGATCTTGTAATTTTTCATAGCCAGGCACTTGTCACATCGCGGCAAAAAGTGTCAAGGTCTCAGCTCTTCTTCAGTTGCTACAAACTAGCTAGCTTACGGCTAGCAGACAACATAGCTTTCAAAGATACTCATTAAAACTTTTTGGACAGCTAAATGTGCTGACACATAGTGTGACAAGTGCCTGGTGAAAAACTACAATAAGATTCGGAATCAAGGTGTCAAGGAGTTACAACCGAAGTTTCTAAAGTTAACTTCAGAGCATCATGGCATCTTTTAGCGTTAACAGAAAGCAGAGCTCGGTCATGCATCACAACTTCGTTTGAACAAGCCTCAACCACACAGTACCAACAGGGTGCGATTTCCAAAGTACTGACACATTCTCTCTACTCGTCTTCTGTCGAGAGTTGCTGAAATTGTGTTCAAACAAGCATACGAGCCGTGTAGGCACATAGGTTTATCTGCAAAGCTTCGTCAGAGTCTCTCCCCTATTTGTGAAGAACTGTAGGCGAGACAATTTTCTGTCTACTGTCCTGTCAATTTAATGCGGTAAAGCGTAAGGAAAACAGTCAGAAAGAGGAGCATTATTTGGTAGACTTCCCACCACAGAGGGAATGATGTGCTGTTTCTTCAGGCATCACAACAATTCCTTCCAGGAGAGAGAGAGTGAATTTTCCAACAACGTCTTTTTTTATTTTCTGGACAGTTTCAGTCTTTTGAAGATGTCCCCAAAGACCTGTCTGTCTGCGTTGGAGACAATTTAATAAGACAGGGAACAAACAGGACACTGCTGAAATTTACAGAAACATGTCTTGGGAAGTGCACATCATAGGCATTCATTTTACAAAAATGGACTTGAAGAGACGGGTAAAGAGTCAGACAGGGGTATGTGGGAGCAGAGACGGAGAGATGGGAGACAATTCCCACAATTTAAAGCAACAATACAAAACATATACAAGACAAATATAACGTGCGCATTTTTCTAAAGGAGAAAAGACAAAAAATGGGGCTCAAGTTGTGCAATTTAGTGAAAGAAAGCGGCAGGTGATTGTTGTAAAGTTTTTTGAGCCTTACAGACATCTATGAAAACAACACATATTATTAGAAAAGTGGATAAACCTCCTCCTGAAAACAGACTGAGGATAAAAAAGGCAAAATACTGGTTCAGTTTGTAGTCATAAAAAACAGATTTGGTCTCTCAGAGCAATTTCATGGTATAATAAGAGATTAAGGTGCCTAATCAGGATTTAGTCCACTATGTTCACCAGTGGACAAAGTGCATTTTTCTTAAAAAAGGTTTAGTTTAGGTGCTTCGTGTTTTTCTCTTCAGTGCAGACTGGAGTCAAATTATTATTTTAAATACGGTTAAACAGTCTTTCTTAAAGTACGGGTCAAGACCTCAAATGATTCACAGGCCTTGTTTTTGACATGAGCAGATGAGCCCAAACTTAAAGGCAAAGGTGTCGGTGATTTGGTGGTGATTGCAGTCTTGTCAAGGTGACAACTTGTGGATTGGCTCACTCTAAATTTACACTGGATCTGCAGCTGGTGATTACGTTTATATGGTTTGGGGAAAACTCCCCGTCTTAAAATTCAGACCATCCATTCAACCCATCAGAAACCCGCCAGTAAAAGTGAAACACGGCAGCGAAATCTATTATTACTATTAGTGGAGCCAGATGTTTGCATCACAGTGGCCATTATTTAGTTCACAAATGGTGCCTCTGCCTGTAGCTCACTGCTCAGGAGACAACACTGACTTTGGGACAACAGCCTCACGCTGTCTGAATCTACAGGACGTCCTTTAAAAAGGTCGTAATAGTACGAGATGTGTTCTATCAAAAAGGTGAAAAATTTGCTTAAAAACATCAATAGCAATGCATATTAAACACATACTGTGGCATTTTTCCATCAGATCTGCAGGTGTTCAGTTTAAAAAATACTAATACTCATGAAACATCAAGCCACTAAAAAGGGAAGACTTGAGTAGACATCCTATGTTATTTAACAGCATCATGGCATTCATTTGTCTCATCTTGTTTTAGGCGTTTATCTTTGAGAGATTAAATGCCTGACTTTCAGTGTCATTATCAATCTGTGTCAGCTCAAAGAACCTGCTGATTCATATCTGATCCTTGCGATGATCTTCACAGGTGCAAGAAAACAAAAGATAATGTAAGAAGCAAAATCATCCAGTTCCACAAACAGATGTAGGCTAGTTTCATTGGGGACGTTGCTCAGGAGTGACATCTAGCTGTGACACGTTTTTAAGCACCTCAGTAAACACACCAGATAAGTCTTTTTCTTCTTCTTTTCTTCTGTGTGTGCTGTTAGTTTGGGACCAGGGGTGAAACATTCATAACATTGGAGATAGAAGTTTGAAATCAGGCCTGTGTGCTCATAACAGCATAACAAACACTCCTTGTCAAGGAAATGCAGCATAAATGTGCAAATAAATCTTCCTTTACTGGCTTCATTCAAGCAAGCAACGAGTGCAAATTTAACACAGGGCATGGTGGACATTAAAACTGTCAATTCCTCCTAAAATCTCTCATTTTCCATCAGTCTGTATTCATCAATTGCTTCTAAAAAAAAAAAAAAAAGGCTCTAAGGATGTGTCTGAACACACCATCTCAACAGTTTTCATCTACAGCTTGTAGATTGACCTTTATGCTATTCCTTTTGATGAAATTGGGTAACTGCTGTTTTTTTTAAGCTTGATCAAAGTTTGCTGTGCCACTTAAGATTTGTAGAGTTTGCTAAAATCTCCTTCTTTACCGTGATTTTTGTCTAAGCTTTTACACATTACTTACAGTAAATAAGAAAAGTACTGAGAGAGTGAGCTAAAGCTAATAGTCCTTCTCCTTTTAGTCTCATGTAGTCGTGATTCTGAATCAGTTTGAAAATAATTAGTGAATTCATTTTGCAAATGATGTACACACGCAAATCGAGACTTGGTTCAGCTGACTGTCTTCCAGCACTGAGCGCACCGCGTTCTGTTAGCGTTTCACTGTGCTTCCCACAATCACTAGTCTTCAGAAACGGACAAGGATTTCCTGACGCTACGTGACGGCTCCCAAACCTCGCTGTCGTCCGTGTCATCACCGTCATCCTCCTCATCTCCTTCATCGTCATCCTCGTCTCCCATCCCCGTTCTGGTCTCCTCCTCGGTGGCCGCCGACACTTCTCGCTGCGTCTCCTCTCCCTCTTCCCCTCCATCTGTCCTTCCTACAGCCGGCTCCAGGAAGGGATCTGCCCCCGCGTCCAGGCGTCGCTGGACCTCAGCGAACCACTCCCTCACCTTTTGACGGAGAGAGAGAAACACCTGAACTGTCGGTCATGTCCTCTGTGATATTTCAGGGAATGTGGGGGGAATTCATTCATATTTAGCCTGATGATGGACTGAAACGATATTAAAAAAAGTGAGCGCATGTGATTGAGGGGGATTTTTTTTGTTCTTTCACAGTCACATCCAAATAGCCTGTTCATGAGGTGGTATTGTGACTGTTAACTGCTGGGTTTAATCACATGAAGACAAGTTCCCATTCTACAATAAGACAAATATTTCACTGATAATTTTCGGGACCAACCATCTTAAAACGTGGCTGTGTTAGATTACACAACTGACCCTTTAGAGAAGACATTACCTTTATATGTAGGGAGATCAAATTTACAGAAAATATAACTGAATGGTTAAATAAATCAATATAAAAGTCCTTTTAAATACTTTCATGGTGGGTGGAATTCTGCTGGGGGAATTTGAAATCTTGACCTCAGAATTAATTATTATAATCCTGACTATGGGTCATGTTTCATGTTAAGTTGAAAGCATTAAGTGTGACTCCATGCACATGCCGCTAAGAGCTTCTTCATGTTGACTTTCCTTGGTGCTGGAGATAATGATTAATGCACTTCAAATTAACATGGCATGTACATTAACAATAATAAGTAAATCCCAGTTAAAAAGTCTTTAGCTTGCTGCCATTTATAATGAATGTTACTGCGTATGTAGTCTATGTATGTCATGTATAGAAATGTAAAAAGCCCTTTGAGGCCAATTTGTGATTTTAAATTGATTTGATTGTACAGTGTAAGCAACTTAAAAACAACAAGCACCACAAAGAAGAAGACTGAAAACAAAACATTGGAAAAGTGGCATATCAGCTACAAGAGATGAATATTTTAGGTGAAAAGAGGGAGACCATGGTAACAGAAAAGTGTGTGTGTGACTGGTTTTATTTTCTTGAGTTGCAGCAGCGGTCATGATAAAAGTCTAGACTTAAAAATGAACAAAAACAATAAAAACATGAAATATATAGTTTGAGGCTAATCAATCATCATCTCAGCCTGTAGAAGCAGTTTGAGAGGTCAGAAACTGATTATAACTGGTTACAATGACACATACCTAAGTTTTCTCACGTCCCATTAAAAGAAAATCATTTCATACCTGTTCATAGCTCATGTTGGTCTTGGTGACAAGCTCATCCAGGTCCTGCTCATTGAGAAAACGGTGCTTCAGGTAGTACTCCTTCAGAATCTCCCTCCCGCTCTTGAATTTCTTTGTCGGAGGGGATCTATCGACATCTGCGCTGAAGGAGGCAGACCTTCGCGGCTGCTTTCTGGTGCGGGACCGCCCCCAACCACGATTTCGCACACGTCTTTTCCGACCGGTGCTGCTTCCTATTTTATTGCCTCCTCCGCCGTTCGGCCCTTCGACGTTGCCGCTTTGGTACTGGAAGAACCATTTCAGGTTACTGTTCTTCCACGAGTACCGAGAGTCCCCGAACCAGCTGACAATGTAGGACCGAGGGAGGCCACTCTCTTCTGCCAGCTGGTCGTACTCCTCTGGTGTCGGCCACTGGGTCCGCACAAAGGCACATTTCAGGATATGGAGCTGCTCTGGAGTCTTTTTACTCTTATCTTTCATGTCTTTGTTGCTGCTGCTGGGCAGCTGCTTACTGCGACTGCCGGGAGGAGTTTGACTTCCTTTACGGGACGAGGAGGCAGGAGGAGAAGAAGAGCTGGCTCCCGTTCCTCCATCTCTTGCTCCGTCTGAAGAATCCAGGGAGGACGTGCTGACAGATGGCACTTTTCGTCTCTCTGTGAACCAGGCATCAATCTCCCTCCGCGTCAGTTTAGTTTCTGTCCTCAGGCGGCTCAGTTCCTCATCCGATGGGGTGATGCTTTTCTCAAAACTTTCCTCCAGCACCACCAGCTGCTCCGGAGTCTTCTCCTTAAACTTCTGCAGGGTGAAATCTGGGAATGGATTCCACGTCTTGGGCCGAGACTCCTTCTCCTTCACAGGAGGTGTGCGTGGAGGATTGGGGGATGTGGGGGTCTCGTCGCTTGAGTCAATGACAATGGTGGTGCTGGCACTGCTACCACAGCTGCCACTCCCTCTGCCCCCTCCGTCGTGGAAAACAATGACGTGGCTGTTCTTGGAGTTACGCTGGTTGTACCTGGTGTCACTGAACCATTTCTTGATCTCTCCCTTTGTCAGGTTGGTGAGCTTCATCAGCCGGGCGATTTCGGCATCAGTGACAAAGTGGTTTTTCAGGTAGCTGGCTTTCAGCTCTGCCAGCTGCTCTTTGGACTTCTTAGGCCGCAAACTGAACGTGTCAGCGCTGAGGGCCGAGTTCTCCTTTGAAAGGGAAGAGTTATATATTAAACAAGGGTTTCGACATGGCCATTTTGGACACAGAGGTACCAAATACCTACTAGGAGAAAGACAAACTGACTACGACTTTTTAGAGTTCACACCTACATTACATACAACTGATAGAGACACTGTGTGG
>NC_060152.1:25411398-25419400 GCF_021292245.1 Micropterus dolomieu | reverse complement strand
GATGGGGTGATGCTTTTCTCAAAACTTTCCTCCAGCACCACCAGCTGCTCCGGAGTCTTCTCCTTAAACTTCTGCAGGGTGAAATCTGGGAATGGATTCCACGTCTTGGGCCGAGACTCCTTCTCCTTCACAGGAGGTGTGCGTGGAGGATTGGGGGATGTGGGGGTCTCGTCGCTTGAGTCAATGACAATGGTGGTGCTGGCACTGCTACCACAGCTGCCACTCCCTCTGCCCCCTCCGTCGTGGAAAACAATGACGTGGCTGTTCTTGGAGTTACGCTGGTTGTACCTGGTGTCACTGAACCATTTCTTGATCTCTCCCTTTGTCAGGTTGGTGAGCTTCATCAGCCGGGCGATTTCGGCATCAGTGACAAAGTGGTTTTTCAGGTAGCTGGCTTTCAGCTCTGCCAGCTGCTCTTTGGACTTCTTAGGCCGCAAACTGAACGTGTCAGCGCTGAGGGCCGAGTTCTCCTTTGAAAGGGAAGAGTTATATATTAAACAAGGGTTTCGACATGGCCATTTTGGACACAGAGGTACCAAATACCTACTAGGAGAAAGACAAACTGACTACGACTTTTTAGAGTTCACACCTACATTACATACAACTGATAGAGACACTGTGTGGTACTTTTGTGCACTTACAAAGGTAAAAAAAAACGTGCTTCTTGACAGCAATTGAGAGCACAAGAGCAAAAAAGGATTTGTCTGAAAGTTAACAAGAAGTGCTGTCCCCACCTGTGGAGAGAGCGAGGGAGGCTGGACAGTGGTAGCCCGTTTCAGCTCACTGTTTGTCGGGGTGGGCAGGCAGGAAACTCTGCTGGAGCTCTGGGACTGGCTGGGCAGCCCTGCCACTGTCAGAGTGATGGGACTGGTCACTGGAAGGTTCCCCCCTGGGCCAACCTACACACGGTCAGAAAATAACGACGCACACAATGGGAGGTTTAGAGATGTAGAGAGACAGGGATGTATTTGTTGTTTAGAGCAAGTCTAGTCACCTTACCGTATGGAAAGGGCCCTAAAACTGGTTTTGGCAGTGTGTAAGTGCTTTTGTAGTTGTGTCAATGGACTTTAGATTACATCCCCTCTCTCCACGAATTTGTAAAATATGAGTCTGGCCAGAGACCAAAGCCTGATCAGAATATCCAGCTGAGTAAAAAAGACATTCATCTCCACACAGCTAAAGGAGTATAACAATTCACCTACTCACTGCGCATTTATTTGGTACATGGCCTTGGTTCACGATATATGAAACATCTTCAGTGTAATGTGTGGTGGCATGGTGTGTGCGTGTAAGATGTTATGTCACAGACTGTATAGATGTTGTTTCCCAGAAGAGAATGTAACATATATACTGACTGCCAGGCTCCAAGCCTGAAACTAATTGTTTCATGAAAGTCATATGGTCAGAATCATCACAAGGGAAGCTTCTCTCCTGCACAGTTAATATCAATATATCTCCCACTGTAAATGTCCTGATACATTAAAGAGATGAGTTTCTTATCGAGCAACCTACAGTATAAACAGTATATCACTTGTCCAGACCTACTGCAGGATCATTAAAAGTTAAGTCGAGTGATATCACAAAATGCTATATCTATCTGCTAACAGTGAATCTGGTCACAATTCTAAGATCTTGTATCACCTGGTAAAAACATGCAAATCATGCAGTTTTGAAACTGCTGTAAATGATATCTGGTATGGTATATGCACATCACATTCATAAAAGCATCCAGACAGTAGTATCCCCTATATGTGATCTGCTATGGCTTCACTCTTAAGGTATTACTGCCTGTTCAAGCTGCTTCCATATGTTTGAGGCAAGGTGACAGAGATACAGCAAGTAGGAAAAGTCAAAGTCAACTTCAAAGTTGACTTCAGTTGAGTCTTGTCAAACGAGACCAGCTAAAACAAAGTCTAATCAAATGGGCAGGCAATCCAAGTCGATTTAATTCAAACTGAAGTTGAAAAGAGCTGCAACGACTAATCAATTATATTAAATGAATCACCAATTATTTTGATTTGAAATTCTCCGATTTCTCTGATATTTTCTGGTTTCTTTACTCCTCTATGGCAGTAAACTGAATATTTTTGTGGACAAAACAAAACATTTGAAGACCCCATCTCAGGCTTTTGTAAACACTAATCGCCATTTTTCGCCCTTTTCTAAACAGATTTATCAATGGATGAAAATAATCGTTAGTTACAGCCCTAAACTAAAGTGTGTCAAAGTCATACACGTCTTAAGCTGCCCGGGGTCAAGGCAAGGCGGGTCAGAGCCGAGTGTGGTCTTTTGCTTTCTTTCCTTACCTACCTGTGTGAACACCAGGCCGGGCTGTCCCACTATCTGGCAGGTCTGAAGAATGGACTGCAGGCCGTTGGCAGCTGCTGAGAGTTGGTGAGCAGGAATGACAGTGATGGTCTGAGGCACCGTGTGCACCGTGCCATTAAACTGTTTCCTCCTGGCCTCCTCCACTTCCTCTGGAGTCCAGCTTACACCGTGCTTCAGCCTCTGGGCTGAGAACCACACCTAGGTGGAGATCAAGAACATCAGACTCTGCCATTTACAAAATAAGGGCAATAGTTCATATATTATAGATTTACATTAAATCAAAATTGAAGATTGAGGTGGCTTTTTAAATAACAGCGTAAGGAGCTTCTACTTCCAAAAGACAAAACACAACATGCTTTGTCAGCACATGTAAATCTTCCCAAAACATTTTTCATCTACCTTGATCTGCTCCTCTGTGAACTGTGTCTGTGCTGCCAGGCTGCTGATCTCAGCCATGGAGGGGTAAGGAAACTTCTTGTATGTGCTGCCCAGCAGGGGGTTGGTGTCCATAGCTGCACTGTAGGAGGGGATGCTGCTCAGGGGGATCAGTAGCTGAGGCTGAGCAGCTGCTGCACTCTGCTGGGCCTGGAACGCAGAGAGAACCTAAAATAAAGGAAGAGAGGGTGGAGATAAGAAAGGTCTAGACTGATACGGCTACTTTGCCCAGCTGTTTTTAGGTGTCCAGGCTGCTGTTGAGTCTGAAAACATGCATTAATTTGTCAGTAGTTAGGGGTAAATGGGGTGTTCTTTCACCCATGTTGCTGCAGTGAGTCTATTAAACAAGCTCGTATAATCATGACTTCCTACCTGTGCCAGGCCAGCAGGTAGGACTGTGGGGTTTAAGGTGGATGATTTCCTTTGCTGCTCTAAGGGCGAGTTGACCAGCAAACCACCTCCCCCGAGCTTCATGGAGTCGTGCAGCAGCATCTCCACAGGTGTCATCGGCCCCAGAGGAGCTTCAATGGGCTGCTGCTCCCCGCCCAACTCTCCCTCGCCGCCCCCTCCAAAACCCTCCACCGCCTCATCTGCCGATTTCAGGGACACCGCGATCCTCTTGGGTTCCGATTTGGTCTTCATCCTCATGATGGGGGTCTTGCTGAGAGAGATGGCTGCCACCGAGGCAGGGTCTGCTCCTCCCTCCTCAGGGGCATCACACTGTTGTTCTTGGCTCGGCTGGACGCTGCTCGGATCCTCAGGAGGGTTTGTAGCGCTGCGCTTCAGCGAGGGGCCGAGGACTTCGCTGTCTTCTACAGCAGAGACACTGGGCTCATCTAGGACAATAATAATAATAATAATACTACAACAATAACTGGGACAGATCTTCTCCCGTGTTATTCCGATTCACAGCGCATTCGCGTAGACATTTGCATATATTTTATTTTTTTTATTCTAAAAAACGGCCCTCGTCATCCACACAGAATCTTACCTGTATCTGGAGGGGTGGGGACAACCACTACTGCCTGATCCAGCTCCTCTGCAGTTGGCCCCTCCTCTGCGCCCTTCGCCTTCCCTTCCTCCTCTTCCGCCTCTTCCTCCTTTGCCCTTCCTGTTTTCTCCTCCACCTCCTCCTGCTCCACCACATCAGAGGGCAGCACCATGCAAGGGGTGGTCGATTTCCGGCGGCTCGACATTGTCAGCCCAAACTCTGTTTACTTCTCCTCAGGGTGACGAAGATCTGGGACAGAAGTGTTGAGGCTCACATGTCGTTGCGATCACATGCTAGAGTCTTGAATTGTGTTTTTTCTGGTGGAGGAAACGTAGCAAATGTCATACAAGTGACTTGTCACAAAAAAAGAGTAAACTGTGATTGAGTAAACTTCTGGATTTTTTATTTTCACATACTTCTTCTGATGATTGGCCTTACACTGCTCCTTATATAAAGCATCTTCACAACTGTGAGGAGTGGTTTGTTTTTCTGCTTCCTATCAATAGAAATTGAATACCTTTAGGATTGGTGAGAAAGGAAGCTTTCGCACTTAAGTGGCCATCATTTTTTTATTACTCAGTTAGTTACTGTTAGAAACTTACTGTTAGTTGAAGCTCTACTTATAACCTACTTATAGCACTTCAACAATATGCATATTCAATTATTTCTGGAATTTACCAAATACTGCACATTTTCAATTCATACAGAATGAACAAATTGTTTCACGGTTTAAAGTGTCATAAGAATAATGTGCGTAAAGGCTGGTGTTTATATAGCCAAACACGATGATGCACTTCATTCAACTAGATGACTAACAACATGATTTATGTGGGCATGTAAACAAACAACAAGTGCAACTTTGTATTATGTTTGCATTTGTCCCCAAAACAGTAATAAATACAACTTAATGCAAGTATTTAATGGCCAATGGTATGAACTGTGTTTCAATGTTATGCAATCGATTACATTAAAATCTGAGAAATTAATTGTATTACTTTTATTTATCTTTTTTTCATTGAGTCATTAGTAAAAGCAGAAATACCAAACATTTGCTGGTCCCATCTTCCCTGATGCATGCATGCATTTTCAGCGTTTTCCTGTTTTATTATTACATTGTTAATTTGAATACAACTGAATATCCTTGAACTGTTGGTCAGACACAACAAGCTTTGAAGATTTGAAGACGTGTCCTTGAGCTCTGGGAAATTAGGATGGGCATTTTTCAGGTTTTGTCTTTACATTGTATACAGTAAATTATTTACAAGTCAACAATTAATAATTATTTGCCACCCTACTTGAAATCATTAATTCATTAATTAATTACAGGTTTATTGAGCAGGGACAATGCACACCAATAATATATAAATAAATGTATAATGTGCCAGAATTAGCTAATAACACGATTTTACACCTGCTGTCCCTGGACTGGTGGTAATATGTCACACCTAAAAAGATTAAAGCATTACGCGATAGGCTAAATAAAACATACAGATTTACAACCCCCCCCCCAATATTTCTAGGACAGTCACAAACAACCTATCAAAACAATAATGAACCAGACAACCTCATAGGCATAACACAAGAAGATGCATAAACAGGCAGAGCAGAGGAGACAAGACAGCAGCAAGATTTAGTGTCTAACTTTAACGCTGACAGTGCTGACTACCTGTTCACTTCTTTAAGTTAAATTTAAAATTTCTAATGTGAATTGGGATAATGCAGTCACCTCTTGCTGGCTCCTTGTAGCTCTGTAAGGAGTTGCTGCAATACAGTAGGAGAGTTTTTTTGTTTAGGGAGAATAGCGGTTTGCTTGGTTGTTCAATTCTGACAAGATAATTTTGTAAAATCCTAAAACAATGTCATTCCACATTAAAGACATTAACTTTAGTAGTGAACTGTCAACCAACCCTACATTCACATGTGTATTACCCCATAACCCTTCACAATATGTTGTTGTGGGTAAACCCACCTAAAGTCAGTTTACTGGTTTTCCAACAGTAGTAGGGCCCAAATCATAATATCACCAGAACAATTAAAGCCACCAAAATATGATTTCGATTTTTTTAACTACACTTTTGGCACATAATGCCTGGTTAGTTCTAATATTTGAATTTTGATTTGTTGATAATGGTGCTCTCTTGCAGCACGACATCCTTTGACTTGATGGTTACCGCCTTATTTACGACAAGGTCATTCACTGTGATTGAGGTGTTGCAAACGTGCAGTTGTGTTGTCCACTTCTGAGACACCACTGCAACATGCCCTGAGCCAACTGATCGTGACTTACTGCTGGTAAAGTTAAAAAGATTGCACAGCGTGAACAATAACGTAATCTGTGCTGCAATCCACCATCATGGGATCATTTGCATTAACAGTTAACGTTAGCACCTCGATAATAATGTGGAGGCGTGAGCTCGTTAATTCGTTATTATTAAAGTGGGTAAAGTGCAAAACGGCATCGGACTTAGCTCTGCAGCATCTAGCATGTACAGAGGAGGGCCAACTAGCCAGTGTTAGCCGGGGCAGTCATTATTATTGATCATGTCTGGCGGTAAACTTACTGGAACTACTGAAACGTGCACTGTTGCTACCAGGCTGTCGAGACGAGGCGAGAAGTAATTTCCTGGGTCTCTGCAGATCAGCCTCCAGGCTCTGTCTGCTGGCGTCTCTCCTTCCCCCGGCTCACCATCCAGCCCCAGCCCGGCCGGGACTACGGTAGCGTTAACGTTATGTGGGCTTGCAGGGTCTCCCGAAGCCAGCCAGACGGACCGGTGTTAACAGTTAACGGCTACGGCCCCCGTGTGCAGATGCTGAAAACACCGGACATCTCTCTCCTCGTCGGCGCAGGTTATTTCACGCTCAGGTCGCGCTTCTTTAAAAGTTACATAATCAAAAACGCTGTAGTTTACATTCATACCGTGGGCGTTGGTAACTGTGTTAGTTTGCTGACCTAATTCTCTGATATTTTTTAACGGCAGATTTTTTTTTTAATGATCAAACGGCGTCATCATTCAATGTGATACGTCCTGACGTCATTCCTCAGCGACTCTCGGTGCTCTAACAATTTAAAAAACTTAGCAAAAATGCACAATAATTTGCCTCTACATTACACTCTTTGTGGGGTGGATTTAGTTATCCGTTATCCAGAAAAAATATATATTAATCATAAATAAAACGGGCCCTAAACTATTTGTTTTCCCGACCCGGCTGTCTGCCAAACTGTCCTTACATGACCTGTCAGGGCAGGATGAGAAGCTACTTGAGGACACGCTGCAGTTTCCTTTCACTACACATGATCGTGTCTTGTGTTGCTGTACTGTTCGTTATTCCAACTACTTCGGCGCTGTTTTAATTTGGCGACACTGCATGGTGCATCTCGTTTATGATAAGCTGCTGCGCAAACACATTATTATATATTCATACCTGTGCGAAAATAAAATGCATCATGCTACCATTGCCATAAACGACTAGCAGAGAACGACAAATGGGTTTATCTGATCTGCTAGCCCTTTTATTGTTTTCATCTGACTATAATTTGTGCATTTTGTCATTTTATTGTTGTCTCTTATTAACTGCTATGATTTTAATGTTTTTATCTTTCTGCGAAAGCACTTTGTACTACTTGATTAGCTTAATTTATAGAGCACTTATTATAAATACTGTTATTATTCCTATTACAATGGTGTAAATTAAACCCAGCACATTAAAACTGATAATGACTGGAAGTGTGATTTACACACATCGCACACCTTGTGTACAGTTTGAGTACAGCAGCTATCACAGGTGAGTTAAAGTTAAAATTATTTAACCTTGTATTCTACAGAAATTTAACAATTTAGTATTGCATTTGATAAAGTCGAGGTGTTGTTAGATTAAAATAAAATTGTCAAAGATTATGCACTGGGTCAGACCCACAGATCTTAATATACAGTCTGTGGCCAGAGCTAAAAAAAATAAAAATAAAGATCATCCACAGACAACATCATACAACCGCTTTTCACACTTTGTGTAGACCTGCTCTTGAACAGTAAACTGATTTTAGTTTTAATAAAATCCTTAATTTTGGGACCCAAGACAGGGATGGATTTTCTTCACTGAGGTTTTCTCAGCCAGACCAGGCTTCAAATAATCAACATTTCCATTACAAGTGTGTTTTTTAAAGTACAGCATGTAACAAAATAACTATTGGGGAAAACTTGAAACAGTGAAAACAATATTTTCTAATACAATACTTTCAGTTTAAATCTT